>NC_079433.1:1930274-2020274 GCF_026213295.1 Gadus chalcogrammus | reverse complement strand
CTAGGTGAGACGGACAGGTAGCACCAGGTGAGACAGGTAGCACTAGGTGAGGCAGACAGGTAGCACTAGGTGAGGCAGACAGGTAGCACTAGGTGAGGCAGACAGGCAGCACTAGATGAGACGGACAGGCAGCACTAGGTGAGGCAGACAGGCAGCACTAGATGAGACGGACAGGCAGCACTAGGTGAGGCAGACAGGTAACCCCAGGTCAGACAGACAGGTAACACCAGGTCAGACAGACAGGTAACCCCAGGTGATACAGGTAGCACCAGGTGAGGCAGACAGGTAGCACTAGGTGAGACAGGCAGCACCAGGTGAGACGGACAGGTAACCCCAGGTGCGTTGTCTAGGTAACTCGAGCAGCGATGACCTGGATCTCTTCCTCAACGCCACGGAGGAGGATGGAGGGGAGGCGGAGGCGGTCACCATGACGACCACCATCACGTCCCCGGCCGGCGACCGGGTCACAGTCCCCAGCTCAGCCTCCCCCCCCCGGGTCCCGGTAAGGGCTCGGCCTCCGCGCCCTGGGGAGGGCAGTTAGGGTGGGGGTGGTTAGGGAGGGGGCAGTTAGGTTTAGGGTAGGGTTAGGGTTGTTATGGTTAATGGGGTTAAGGTAAGGCTATTTAGGGGTAGGGTAGTTAGGTTTAGGGTAGTTAGGGAGGGGGCAGTTAGGTTTAGGGTAGTTAGGGTTATGGTAGGGTAGGGGGTAAGGGTAGTTAGGGTTAGGCTCAATAGGGGTAAGGGTAGTTAGGGTGAGGGTGTATAGGGGTAAGGGTAGTTAGGGTTAGGCTCTATAGGGGTAAGGGTAGTTAGGGTGAGGGTGTATAGGGGTAAGGGTAGTTAGGGTGAGGGTGTAACTTGTGTTTCTCTCCACCTCCAGGTGTCGGGGCCGGTCTTCAGTCTCTTGCTGTGCGTCAGTCTGAGTCGCGTTGGGCACACGTACTGACACACAGACACACCCTGAGGTGAGGCACACCACACACTGTTGATTCAGAACTGGTGGAACAGTCGACACCTTACCTATTGGAAGACGGCTTTTTACTGATCCTGTTTTAATTAACCCGAAGCATTTCCGGTTCCAATTCCCAGACCTAGTACGGAACTGCAAGAGACACACTGACGCCATGTTAATGTCACAAAGACCCCCCAAACCTGATGTTAGGACCCCACAAACCCCCCAAACCTGATGTTAGGAACCCACAGACCCTCTGAACCTCATGTTAGGACCCCACAGACCCCACAGAACCTGATGTTAGGACCCCACAGACCCTCTGAACCCGATGTTAGGTCCCCACAGACCCCACAGAACCTGATGTTAGGACCCCACAGACCCTCTGAACCTCATGATTTGGACCTCAAAGACAATTCTTCATCAGAAAGCATGTGTTGTCAAACACTGTCCCTGTGCCCACACTCCTACCCGACTCCCCTCTGACACCGCCGCCTCTATCACACCTACAGTCTGTCCTCTATCACAGCTACAGTCTGTCCTCTATCACAGCTACAGTCTGAAATTCATCACAGTTACAATCATAAACAGTTTCAAAGAATTATATATTACAATATTTTTTAGATTATTTAAAATTCCCAATCAGTGTTCATTTGGTGCATCATTACCCAAGAATGTGTAGTGTTTTTTCACGATGGATATACTGTATGTATGGAAGATTTTCCTCCACAGAATTGTTTTTTTTACAAAGAATGATTGAAATAATTGCTCTACTGAATTATGTAATAAAGTATTTTGTGAATTGTTTCATGTATTCATCCAGTGTCTTTAAATATACAGTATATATATATATATATATATATATATATATATATATAGAAAAGTGCTATATAAATTCAATCCGTTATTATTAAATATATATATATATATATAATAATGCATTAGTATTAGTATTTATAAAGAGATAGAGATAGATTTATATCTCTCGAGATGTATATCTATAAGGATAGAGATATATGTATATCTGTAAGGATAGAGGTATATCACTGTACTAGACACAAATGTATTTTCCACTAGCTAGTGGTGGTCATAACATTGTAGTGAAACTAGTAAAGACAACACAGCTTTATGTTACGGCGAAACATGGAGGCACTGCAGCATAACAATGCGTTACTTTAGTCTGGTATTTCTCTTCACTGATTGGTTAGACATCCTTCAAACTTAGTGGTCAAGCAAAGAAGAGGGAGGGGCTCGTTCTGCATACCTAATAGCCGGAGTGAATAACTAATAGCCGGAGTGAATAACTAATAGCCGGAGTGAATGACTAATAGCCGCGGCTATTAGTCATTCAAAACCGTGCGGATTCCGTACGGTTTTGCACTTTTACCGCGCCATTCTAGGGCCGGATTGTGGCCTTCTTGGCTTTCCATACTTAACAAGCTCATTGACAACACCTGAGCTGGGCTTATTTAAGTAGACCTGTGAGCCCAGTGTCAGGGTGGTTCTCGTTTGGGAGGCACCCCTTATTGTTTGTTCCTTTGGTCTTTTGGTTTAGTTGTATCCTAGGTATGTTTACAACTGACAACACTACACCCATACACTTTTACGTACACACACACTTACATCACTGACTAGATTAGGCCATACCTTATGTTAAGTTATATTCACTTGATTATAATAAATCTCTTTGTTAAACTCAGTCAATTGTGTGCGTCTCCCCTCTTTGCCACAACTGCCACGGTCGGCTTGTGACGTATTGATATTGGAACACGGCAGAATGGGCGGGGCTACCCAGTCGAGGCGTTGACAGCACAGTAGGAGAGACACGGCAGAGAAAACACAGCGCTGAGCATACGGACGAGCAGCGGCGATACCACCGCTAAAACCGTACTCCGATACCCGAGAGAAGCGTTGAAATCATCAGAATGTGGCCCTTGTCGACGCTGGTTCTGCTCTGCGGAGGTTGGCCCGTGAACGCAGGTAAAAAATGGTTTTATTCAGACTAATCCACGAAAGCGAAAGTAAAAAAAAACAACGTTTTTTTTGGTCTTTATTTATAGATAGATTAAAAAGCTGCTTATTTCATACTTTGTGTATGTATTAACGTTGGTTTCACGGCCTTAGATGGTATGAAGTAGTGGCCTGGGTTCTGTTTACTCACAGAGTCTGCCTGGCAACACGCAATGTGGGCTCTGATTGGTCAGACGAGATGCAGAAAGTAAGGGACACTGACGCAGTTACAATAACTCATTATATATTTTATGTAAATATTTAAATATTCATATTTTACCACTCGCAACTCATAAACCTTTATTAAAAACGGCTTTCTGAAATTTCTCTCTCTCTCATGTAACTCAACCGCCTGTCGCCGAGTCCTTGCCTGCCTGACTGCTTGCCTGTCGCAGAGTCCTTGCCTGCCTGAATACCGCTTGCCTAGCCCCAGCATAAACGTTTCCCCCTTGTCCCAATAAATCCCAATTCCTTTCACTCCATCTCTGCCTCCCTGTGTCCAGCGTTTGGGTCCCCTCGCCCTGTCCCTTAACAGACACAGCCTCTTACTTAAGTCCTTTATTATGATCTAACCTTATGTTTCCAATAGTTGATGTCATATCAAATCGATCCCCCCTAAATTTCCTCAGTGAGGGCGGGGCCGTGGTTAATGATGGTATCACAGTAGGCCTGCATACCATTCACAACACGCTTTGTGTTGGTAGGACTGAGGTATCTCGACAACAACAAAGTCCATCACCTGGGCCCTCCCAGCGGGTGGTGTCGTCATTAGAGGCTGTGTCAGTTAGAGGCTGTGTCATTAGAGGCTGTGTCAGTAAGAGGCTGTGTCAGTAAGAGGCTGTGTCAGTCAGAGGCTGTGTCAGCAAGAGGCTGTGTCAGCTAGAGGCTGTGTCAGTAAGAGGCTGTGTCAGTAAGAGGCTGTGTCAGTCAGAGGCTGTGTCAGTTAGAGGCTGTGTCAGTAAGAGGCTGTGTCAGTAAGAGGCTGTGTCAGTTAGAGGCTGTGTCAGTAAGAGGCTGTGTCAGTTAGAGGCTGTGTCAGTTAGAGGCTGTGTCAGTTAGAGGCTGTGTCAGTTAGAGGCTGTGTCAGTTAGAGGCTGTGTCAGTAAGAGGCTGTGTCAGTAAGAGGCTGTGTCAGTTAGAGGCTGTGTCAGTTAGAGGCTGTGTCAGTTAGAGGCTGTCAGTTAGAGGCTGTGTCAGTAAGAGGCTGTGTCAGTTAGAGGCTGTGTCAGTTAGAGGCTGTGTCAGTTAGAGACTGTGTCAGTCATTACAGGCTGTCAGTTATAGGGCTGGGATAAACGATTAATCTAGCGATTATTTTTTTCGATGCATCGATTAATCTAACGATTAATTTTTTCAGTTCGATTATCGATTATCTCCCCGTTAATTGACTAATAGCAATTTATACATGTTGATTTACATATCTGTATGAAAAAAACATGAATTCCTCAACATTGCAATACATGTTAAATTCCAAAATAGAAGTGCAAAGTAATGCATTCTTAGAATTCTACGGTGCTCGGTCATCTGCAGCTGCTGCCGGGTGGCGCCTCTTCAGGTGCTGGTGGTTGCCGTGGTGCTAGAATGGAAAGCCATCTCCATTTTGCAAAGATGTCATATCACGGAATCGTTTCCTTTTACATTAAAGATTTCCCATACTTTAGAGGAACGAGTGCGTGGCGCCTTGCACTTATGAGAGTCTGAGGAGCCACTTGCGTTGCTACTACGCTCCGGCGCCGCCGTCTTTGTTTTGGGTTTTTCGAATCGACGCGCATTTTTCGTGTCGACGTAATCTATGCGTCGACATCATCGATTACGTCGACGCGTTGTCCCAGCCTTAGTCAGTTAGAGGCTGTGTCAATAAGAGGCTGTCAGTAAGAGGCTGTGAGATATGATAACATTTAATTATCGCGTTGGGGATTTACACAAAATCCTTAAATATCACGATATGCTTAAAACAAATGAAAGAGAAAGCGAGGCAGAGTACCGGGGACACTGAGGCCCGCGGGGGTCAGTGACTCGTCTGATCCCTTCAGTGCTGTTGAACCCTGCTCCTCAGAAATCAACTCGCTGACCTACATCTACACGGCCTTCACCCGGCCCGTCGGCCTGCCCGGCATCCACGAGTTCTCAGCCATGGGCCTGCTGGACGGCCGGCCCATCGACTACTTCGACAGCGACACCCAGGTGAAGGTGCCCAAGGAGGACTGGATGAGGGAGCGTCTGGACAAGGAATACTGGGACAAGGGCACCAGCTCCCGGCAGACCAAACAGCAGTGGTTCAAGGTCAACCTCAAGATCCTCACCGACCGCCTGAGGAAGAACGACACAGGTGCTCTGTCTGTCTGTCTGTCTGTCTGTCTGCCTGCCTGCCTGCCTGCCTGCCTGTCTGGCTCTCTGTCTGGTTGGCTGGCTGTCTAACAGCCTCTCTCCCTCTCAGATAACCACGTTCTCCAGTGGAGACATGGATGTGAGGTAAACACTGAAGACCCTGAGAGGAAGGTCAGCGGGATTGACCAGTACAGCTATGATGGAGACGACTTCCTGTCCTTCGACAGCCATCACAAGCAGTGGGTCGCCCCCATGTTCGAAGCCATGCCGACCAAGCGCAAGTGGGACGGCATCCAGCAGCTCAACGACTACACCGACGGCTACCTTCACAACGAGTGTGTCCAGTGGCTGGACACCTTCCTCAAATACAGGAAGGAGGCCAATATTAAGGCCGGTAAGTGTGGAACCCTCCCCCTCAGCTGTAATCTGACATCACAGAGCACCAGAGCACGATCCAGACTGGAATTTAGGGGCAGATGCCGATACCGATATTAGGGAGAAAACGATAACAGATATCGGCCGATATTCAAAATATAGATATATTTACATTTCTAAAGCTTTTATTTCGGCAAACACTTTAGCCGAAACCGATAAAGGCCAACAAGCCCTACCCAATATGGGTCGGGCTTTATTCGCGGGTTGTCAATATATTGCGGCCTGCAGCAGCCTTTAGGGTTAGGACCATGGAAGTTATGTCTTTGGACCATGGACCTTAGGTCTTTGGACCGTTGCGTCAGTTTAACGCCAATCAGAGCATGAGGATCCTAAAACCTGGCAGCCACTGGATCCAAACGGGAATAATTGTATTTTTTTTCACAGTGCGACCGGAAATATACATGTCCGCCAAGCCATTCAAGAACAACCTGAAGCTCAGCTGCCTGGCCACAGGCTTCTATCCCAGGGAGATCACTATGAACATCAGGAGTGACGGTCATTTGGTGGACCGCTTGGATGGTCTGCAGTCCACGGGGGTCCGTCCTAACGGGGACGGGACCCACCAGATCAAGATGTGGGTGATGATTCCTAGGGGCGACAAGGCCAAGTACACCTGTGAAGTCAACCACCCTGCGAGCAAGATCCATGTGGTCGAAGAGTGGGGTAAGAGTCTTGTGGGGTAAGAGTCTTGTGGGGTAAGAGTCTTGTGGGGTAAGAGTCTTGTGGGGTAAGAGTCTTGTGGGGTAAGAGTCTTGTAAGAGTCTTGTGGGGTAAGAGTCTTGTGGGGTAAGAGTCTTGTGGGGTAAGAGTCTTGTGGGGTAAGAGTCTTGTGGGGTAAGAGTCTTGTGGGGTAAGAGTCTTGTGGGGTAAGAGTCTTGTGAGGTAAGAGTCTTGTGGGGTAAGAGTCTTGTGGGGTAAGAGTCTTGTGGGGTAAGAGTCTTGTGGGGTAAGAGTCTTGTGGGGTAAGAGTCTTGTGGGGTAAGAGTCTTGTGGGGTAAGAGTCTTGTGGGGTAAGAGTCTTGTGGGGTAAGAGTCTTGTGGGGTAAGAGTCTTGTGGGGTAAGAGTCTTACAGAGTCTGGGGTTTCCTCTTCAGCCGCTGAGCAGGTGGGGCAGCGTCCAGACCTGTGGGGTCAGTCAGAGTGCATGGAGGACTAAATAAGAAGTATCATTATTCTACTGGCGCTGCCTGATGAGTAGGATACGAGATGTAGCATGAGTCCTATAGAAGTATCAACGGCTGATGTTGACTCTGTTGGATCGTGTTTAGATCACCACGTGGAGGCTGAGGGACCCCCCATTGGACCCATTGTCGGGGCTGCTGTTGGTCTACTGGTGGTGGTGGGGCACATTATCACTATTGTGATTATCCTCAAAAGAAGGAGGACACCAGCGGAAAAAGGTAACATAATATAGTTTAACGTTAATACACTAATATTATGGATAGTTTCACATCAACATTGTAACGGTTGTACTGTATTTTGTATTGTAGATGAAGAGATGCTGAAAGGAGCTGATAAGCCCCTTCTCCCAGGTACACCTACCATCTCAGTTTACTACAATCTGTGAATACTGAGCTTGATATTTGTAATATTTGTAATGTTTGTAGGCCTATTGCCTTGCTGTACTTGGTGGTTGTCCGTTTTTCATTTTTTGTCCTTTCTGTCGTAAGCAGAGCAATAGTGAGAAACAGTTTTATTCTAGTATTACTATCATATGTGTACAGGAGATCAATTGATCTTTCACTGTTGTATCTCACAGGTTCCAGCGATGGTTCCAGCACTGGTTCCAGTGATGGTTCCCACTCTGCTCCCAGCGATGCTTCCAGCACTGGTTCCAGTGATGGTTCCCGCTCTGCTGCCAGCGATGGTTCCAGTGTTGGTTCCCGCTCCAGTCAGGAAATGCTCCCAGTGGTCTGAGTCCCGATCACCACCTCCTGGGGCGTCTTGCTATATTCAAGACTTCCACTCCTGATTGCTTGGTTTCTTCTACGCTTCTAGATAACGTCTGTCTCGTGCTTTACGGACGTGGTAGATAAATCATATCATAAGATAAGATAGGCACTTGATCTCAAGAAGTTTTGTCCCGTCAAGGATCCCATCTGGGCTGGCTGCTAACCGGTAGCGGTTCCTGGCCGAGCTCACCAGGGAGGAAAACATAAACGCTAGTGGTTGACGGATCACGGATTACTCGTGATCCGTACGGATAAACCCTTGCGGTTCGGGATGCAAATGATCCGATGATTTTGTTTTATTTGGTATTTTATAAATCTCATTGAAACGGAAACCGGGCCGCAACCGGTAACGGAAAGGGGGCTGTTTGTGTTTGGTTGTAGTCTTTTCGCTCGGTTCTCCGTCTCAACAGTAGGGCTAGAACCGAGCGAAAAGACTACAACCAACCCCCCTTTCTGTTTCCGGTCAACGAGCAATGAGTCTCTCAACAGAAATCAATGGATTTACAAAATGCCAAATAAATAACGACAGAACAGTGTTTTGCTACGATGAGGATGTGTGCGTTGCCTGGGGAGACGGTAGACTACGCTCTCCCCAGGCAACGCACACGTCCTCATCTTTCTGAAAAAGGATTTAAAGTGTAAATCCAGGTCTGCTGTGCTTCCTTCGGACACAGGTTTTTTATTTTACTTACTATCCAAGTTTAAAAGAAGAAGGAATAATGCCTCAGATTGCACTCTGTTTATATTTTAAGATTTTATTTATACATTGGATAGACATCTTGAGTTAAGTTCTTATTTTATGTGGACAAAAGCTACGTCTATTTTACTATCCATGTTTAGAAGGAGGAGGAATGATGCCTCAGCTTGCACTTTATATTGTTTACAAATATTATTTAAGTTTTTATTTAGACACTAAGCTATATTTTCAAATATTCAATATGCTTAAAGGAAGCAGGATTATTACCTGTTTTTCCGCTTTATTTAGTTTTTACATATTTCAAGATTTTATTTAAAGTCACATTTGTCTTGTTATCTTTTTTGTTGTTGTTGATCCGAAAATGATCCGACCCGTGACTCAAAGGCCGTGACCCGATCCGAACCGTGAGTTTTGTGATCCGTTGCACCCCTAATGAACGTGCGCAGTACACCCGCATATGCATATCTTTTCTAATGCGTATGCCTGCAATTTAAAATTGCTTGAACACTATTGACACCTGCTTAGACCAAAGTAAGACAACTTTAAGTTTTTGTTACTAGACCTTAAACACGTGTAACCATACCTTTAACAAAAGCGCTGCTTTGCACTTTAGTTGCAATTGTGCAACACACTTGCTCCTTTCTGCAACACACTTGCTCCTGCACACTATTTCATACATAAGCCACTTAGTTCAAAAACGAAATGGGGAAAAAACACATCTATTCAAAATACAAAACACATTGGGAAATTGAAAATGCTTAGATACACCCCTGAAAAGTAAACACTTACCAAACCGAACACCAATCAGTCAGCTATAAAGGCCAAAGGGCAGGGGCGTAGCTTGGGCCGGGGCTTCCGGGGCGGGGCCCTGGGCCCCGGCCGCCCAACGGGCGCCGTGCTGGCGGCGATGTGAAAGCAGCATAAGATGTCATAAGTGTTTTTAGAAAGGAACTGACCGCATTATACAGACTCTCTTCTCTCATAACATCACAGTCAGGGTGGCTTATATATTTTATCTTCCTCTGCCTTAATGTATGTCATTTGGTTACAGTAGTGATATTTTGGCCAGGAATAAAAAAGTATATACACTCGCACTTAGGCTACTTCATTTATTTTATTTTATTTTCAACATTTACAAAAGATAGGGCCTGCTGGGAAATCTGTTCGTCCAATCACCGTGATGTTTTGTGTGTGTGTGTGTGTGTGTGTGTGTGTGTGTGTGTGTGTGTGTGTGTGTGTGTGTGTGTGTGTGTGTGTGTGTGTGTGTGTGTGTGTGTGTGTGTGTGTGTGTGTGTGTGTGTGTGTGTGTGTGTGTGTGGGGGGGGCCCAGCGCGATCTTGCCCCGAGGCCTAGCACAACTAAGCTACGCCACTGCCAAAGGGCAGTTGTGCACGTCCCGGGGCAGCGCGGGGGGACCACTCATTGTGTGCCTCCATAAGCCTTCGAGGGTGACTGCACCATCATGCAAAGATAGCTCCCTACAATACCCAACGTATCATCACATTTCTAGATGCACTTCATGATGCAGGTGAACAGGACAGATCAGTGCAGCCCAGGTTTGTTGATGTCTGGCATAATGTTAGTTTCCATCGGGTTGTTCTGGTCTGGAACTGGTTCCACCCATAATCCATTTGAAGTCCTATACCTGCCCCCTTACTCGCCATTTCTAAACCTTATAGAAGATTTCTTTTCGGCTTGAGGATGGCGTGTATATGACCGCCAACCACATTCCCGCCTGCCTCTTCTGCAGGCAATGGAACAGGTCTGCGGAGACATTGAGGTAAGGTCAATCCATGGATGGATTCGGCACAAAAGGCGAGGATCCATTAGCCCACCCACGCACATTGTGTCTTTTATTTGGGGTGGCACTTAATTGTTAAAAACTTAAAAAACATTTTAAAACACACGCACCACGTCACTCAGAGCGGCCGTTTTCCAGCAGCCCGTCAGGCCATAAACAACGGATTGAATGAACGTTCTTGTGGACACTAATGTCTTATTGATAAACCCGTGTTATTTGATTGGGTGCTTAGATGTTGTGCGATGTGTTATCTGAGGGGGTTCGCGACACGAGAATGTTTTTAGTGCAAATGACAGAAAGACATTTAATTGTCGTTTTAGGCAATCACTTATTCAGGTAAACTGAAGCATTTTAAGTGCAATATTTATTTATAATATGAAAAAATAAGACTTTAAATAAAAATAAGTCAAAATTAGACCAAAATAATAATGCATGTATTTCAGCTTTCTTTAGACCGTTTCTGTTCAGGAATTTTCATTTTTTTCAGACTTGGGGTGGCCTGCAGGGTGGCCATCCTCTGACTGCCCCCCCTGGCCCCCACGTGGCTACGCCCCTGATAAGAGTATGTTTTTGCAAAAGATATGACCAACTGACGAATTTACCAATTTTCCCTTTTCAGTTTCTTGATTTATTCAGCTGTTAAAAGTGGGAAAATAGATAAACATAAAATATTCTGTTTCGTTATTACATCTAACATTTTTATTTGATTATTATATCACTGAGCTAAGTGCATAGGAGTTGCCTCTAAAAATAACCTTAAGAGAGAGAGAGAGACTATTTAGATTCTATTTTTTTTTTTGGTTTGGTGCGGTTGCTTTTCACATTGCAATCGCAACAGTTTCAGAATTAGTCAACAACGCACATGTGTGTTTTGTCCAATGATCGTTAAATCATTGGACAAAAAAATCAGGGGCAGGGTCAACAGGTAAAGATAGAAAAGTGAGGGGAAGCGTCTGTGAAAGTAGGCCTACATTTTCATGGATATCCAGCGGGCACTCGTTGTGCTGATATTGATTTGTTGTTGCGGACCGGTCGAACTCCTTCTCCCTCATCCTGATGCTGATTGTGTTAAATGCGTCAGCATTTTTATATGTGTTTTCAAGCATAGGGGAGACCAGGGACAGTTGTAACACTTGTTGCATTTTTTAACAATAAATCAAAAACCATTTACACTGGAATAACCAATTTGTTATATTATAAACTTCAATCTGTCATCTACTGAAACATGGTATTTAAGTGGTTTTATGAAAATATGTACAGGTTGCAAAATTGATTTTAATACAGTCTCACCCACTGTTACAACCATCCCAGTGTAAGGGATGGTTGTAACACATGTCAGGGACGGTTGTAACATGTCCAAAATATATGTAATTAGTCAATCATATACTGTTATATTTATTGTAGGCCTATAGTTATATGTATTGTAGGTATAGATATTGTTATTTATACTGTAAACATTTAAGTTAGTTCAATTAGTTCTAGCCTACCTCCTTTGGGCTCAACCCATAAAATAAATCAGCTGCCTGCTTCAAATAATCTGATATGAGGAGCTCCTGCTCTAGAGAGGAAACCCTTTTTGGAGTCCAGTATCCAACTCTGGGATGTGTTTGGCCCTGGCTCTTCTTCTTGTAAAATCGATACAGGGTCACATGGCAAATGCCATATGATTTGGCCACTGACCTTACTGACTTTCCCTCTGTAATATCATTGGAAGCCCTCTCCAGCAAAGGAAATGGGACTCCCCTGTTTGTCTTCCTCTTTCTGATGTTTGGCATGCTTTAATGTTAACTCATTACTCAGATTCAAAAGCTGTGATGCACATGAAACATTTAAGACATAGGCTACCACGCAACAATGATCGACAAGGAACACATGGCAGGAACAAGGAAGTACAAAACACTAAACAGGAAGTAAACAATGGGAAACAGGATAATTGTATGTATGAATTAATATTATTATTATTATTATTATTATTTGCAATGCACAGTGTACATTTTACTTTTAACTTGCACATTAATACCAACATCTGCATCTCTATACCTAACCCTAGCTAGTTTTTAAAATATAAATGAAACTTCGTTCGTCATACTGGGACGGTTGTAACAGGGCGTTACAACTGTCCCAGTATGACCAACCATGTTTTGATCTCATGTCAACTGGCTTGACTGCTAGTTTGACACTTGATAGCCATATATATTATAGCTTACAAAACAGGGATTCTAATAATACTTGTTTGAATTCGTAGACATTTTATCTTTGGACAGCATCCAAAAAAGAACATCGGGAAGAAAAGTGTTTTTTTGACCTCAAAAACAGACTTTGCTTTATAGCGCCCCCTGTAGGTTTCAAATGCGACTCCCGTTTTCGCAAGTAAGGAGGGAAACTAAATGTGCACAAGCACAGTGAGTTTCGTCATCATAGCTGGTTTCTGATTGGAGGAATTCACAGTGTTACAACCGTCCCCTGTTACAACTGTCCCTGGTCTCCCCTACGTTTTATGTGGGTGTCTGTCCAAATATCCAATAATATTCCGTCTCCTCTTTGCTCCATGCTGAGCCACGACTCATTTTCGCCAGACGGTCCGACAATTTAATTTGCTGATAGTATTGGAGTTACCGGCGCTAATCAAACAATAATTCCCATAATGTGCGCGGATGAGCGGGTGCCCGTTACGTCCAAAGAGGCGTATGCTTTTTAGAATTTGATCGGATCGAGGTGCGTTCGCTTTCTCATCTCAAGCGAACCGCACCAGGGTTCGTTTGGAAGGGAACACCTCTTCAGGGAGTTCTCGGCCGTTTGATGTGGTGCGCATCAAAGTGAGGTGGTTGTGCATTCACACCAACGCAAACGTACTGAACCAAGGCACAAAACTCGTTTAGTGCGCACTAAATGCTGTTGGTGTGAAAGCACGAATTAACTTGTGAAACAGATAAGTATCGTCATGCAATCCATTGATTTCAACAATGTAACTGTATTCTAAATACCAACTATTTCAATTTTAACTGTAACGGGTTACAGTTAGTTACATATCAAATCTAATATTCTACCGTTTTCTTAAACAAGCAATGAGAGGATGGATGCTGTAATGAACAGTCTCAAATGGGCTAGTGAAATCGAGCCATCCTTCCTGCAGGAATCTCTTACCTCTGATTGGTGGGTGGGCGTCTCCTGTTTGACAAATCCAAAAATGCAGCACGAGCGCGCCTAACATAGTTTCTGCTGTTCCTTCTGTCAAAGAGGCTTGCTAGTCTTTATCAGAAAATCCTCGATTTCCAGCTGTGTTATAACATTACTAAGTAATAATTCCTTTTAAAACCTTGACATAATCTGTCAGATGTCTATTAAATGACAGATGAACACAAGGCGATTTTATCTATGCCTCTTCTTGAATCGCTTCATGTTTTAGTTGGAAGAGGCTTGTAATGGTGCGTAGCATGATAAGCATGATAAGGATCACAAGTTTTATTAAAATGTATGTTGATACAATATTCCGATATCAATAAAACAATATTTGTTTTGAACTTCGCATTTTACTTAGTCTTCACATTTTTAGTATCCATTTTCAATATTTATGTATAGTTTACTTTGCAAACCAATCTTTCTGTAACTGTAAACACCAAAAAAAAAAGGGAAATATGTTCATTTTCGAGTGAAAATGACCCAAAGGAATTGAATATACCTAAAATTTGTTATTACAGTTCACATCCATTTGATTATTCCTTCATCCAAACAGTCTATTTTTCTTTCATCGCTTAGTGGTTCAGAACTGCATTGTTTAGCTCACATTGCCATCTATTGGCTTAGACATGCAACAGCATAGTAACTAAGAAAGGTCAGAGAATCTTGGACAGGACAAAAGAAAAATCATGGATAATATCTAATTTCCTCTAGGATGAAATAATCATTGGTATTATGAGTTTAATCGAGGTTAGACTTTTACAAAAGGTCTTTGCTTTTCTGACAATAAACCAGACAATAGACCAGTGATAACAAATATACATTGTGTTAGATTGATAGATAAATAGATCGATTTCCCCCCACCAGAATAAATTTAGGATCCCCACCAGGTCCCCCTAAAATGCAGCAGAATGCAGGAAATCACATCTCGGATGTCCCCCCCCCATTATTTACTTCATATACCCCTGTGGCTTCCTGGGGGCTGAGCCCTCCCGAAAAGTCAGAACCTAGAATCGCCCCTGCTGTACATAGAGCTCGTAAGGCCTGTAGCTCGTATCCTCCCCCTTTCCAAGAGGAGGATAAAAGCATCCAAAGAGGTGAACACCATTATAAGTTTGGGCATGTGGAGAGTTTCAGTCATGCCGGTGGGGAGATTGTCGGTCTTGTCCACGCCAGTCGCAGGGAGCGTGACGTCACATACGAGACGTGTAGTCTATCTCATTGTGTTTTCTCTACAGCCTTTAACTGAACAATTGCACATTAAACGGTCAAACTCTTGACATGAAAAATGATCATTTAAATCCACAAACATCATATGTGTAACCCGGGGCATATAAAGACTGGGACCAGAAAATAATGACTTTCTCTCCATTGAAACCCTTTCATATTTTTCGATCTCATAGGTCCCAATGGGCTCTACCGGAAAGGGCGTGGCTTCGGCACTCTATTATCCTTTCCGTACAACTAACTGCGGGGGTGGAGCATGGACATATTATAGAATGGACACCGGATTCCAAAATGGCGCCCATTCATTCTTATGTAAACTGCTCGATGGCGCAGGGCAACATCAAGGAGAGATGCTTCCGCATCATGGGAGCCTAGCCACGCCCTAGTTCATGACGTACCGGATGCAGAAATATTCTATTTTTTTAGCATTGTTAGCATTGTAGCATCATAAGCGAGTGGTCTGGGCGATCGCATTCGCATTGTTTACCGACCATGGAAGTATAAGTTAACTTCATAAATATGAAAGATTGCTCCATATAACATATAATACCAACAACATAGTAAATGTATGTTGGCCTAGAAAACCATACAGTACAATGTTATTGCTTCAACAGCAACGAAGCCAAGTCGGCGTCCGTTTTGCAGTCTTCGGAGTCCCTTACTTGACGCCATTCCGCAAAAGCTCGCCCTAGGTTCACTCGTGTCTGGTCTCTTCTCTGGTCCAACTTCTTGTTATTCTTCTTCTGTTCCACCGACAGTCGCCTCTTGGGTCCCTTATCGGTCGATTGATCCATGCTGAATGCAACAATTGCCTCGCAACTGGCTGTTTATATCTAGCCGGTGCCATGTTTGGGGGTGTGTCTGTGCCGTAAAGCATTTTCGAAACAACAATCTGACTACATTTTCACATCCGGATTGTGTTGGTCCGAAGAGAGCAAGTTGCATATTCGCTTTTTCCTTGGAGAAGCGACAAGGGGCAATGAAACACCCACCAAACGACCCAGAAATTGTTGTAGAACCATCAGAATAACTCTGAACCTGCATAATTAATGTCATTTTGGCTAAAAATGTTGCATAGTGGGCCTTTAAGAAACAGATTCCATCCAACTATTTACGAAAAATGCAATCAATAATTTATATACAAATACATGGTTACATATCGATCAGCAACGAGGTTGGAGGTGCCTACCCACATAAATATTTGTAATAGGCCTACACCAACATTGTTAACTGTCATACAACAAGCAAATGAACAATTAAATACTAACACAACTGAAAAGGTTTATTAGGCTATTAACAATATTATAAAAATGATACCGTAATGCACCCGTTCTTTGTCTTTGGATCTTTTGAATAAGTGGATCAATAAATGGTGAATCGCAATGATCGCAAGCAGAGGAACGTGAGAGTCATTGAGCAGCAGGTGAACCAGTCTAAAAATCCCTTCATCACTAAAACACTTTTAGGGATAAAAAGTCACCACAGTGCCTAAAAACCTTCAACGTAATTCATGTTAAGTAAAAGGAAAAACCTTGGACACGAGAAGTTAACGGAGTCGTGCACTAGACCCTCTCGAATGCTGGGCCGAAACAACATTTGTTTCACTACGACTCCTTTCAGCTGCCCACCCCTCCTTCTCCAGCAAAAAATAATAACATAAAAAGGCAAATAAAACGCTTGAGGTGGCGTTTTGAAAGACTCCAGGCTCCAGTCAGGGAAAGCTTCCATTGGTCTGAGTCCCGATCACCACCTCCTGAGGCTTCTTGCTACATTCAAGACTTCCACTCCTGATTGCTTGGTTTCTTCTACTTCTAGAGAACATCTGTCTCTTGCTTTACGGACGACAGCAGATAAATCATATCATAAGATGAGATATGCTTTGTGCTGAATGTATAGCTCGTGTGTCTGGACCAGACACACGAGCTGGGGTAGCTCGCTAGCTATGGATCGTTGGCTAACTTTGAGGCTCTTGCTTAAGCTGGGGAATGTAGATGATGATGATGATGATGATGTTTGAACATTTTTAACTAGTCAGTAATAGGAAGGGTTTGTGTCCACATGACTTGATGATGACTTCTATGTGTTTGAGGTCCTCTTCTATGTGTTTGAGGTGCTCTTCTATGTGTTTGAGGTGCTCTTCTATGTGTTTGAGGTGCTCTTCTATGTGTTTGAGGTGCTCTTCTATGTGTTTGAGGTCCTCTTCTATGTGTTTGAGGTCCTCTTCTATGTGTTTGAGTTCCTCTTCTATGTGTTTGAGGTGCTCTTCTATGTGTTTGAGGTGCTCTTCTATGTGTTTGAGGTGCTCTTCTATGTGTTTGAGGTCATCTTCTATGTGTTTGAGGTGCTCTTCTATGTGTTTGAGGTCCTCTTCTATGTGTTTGAGGTCCTCTTCTATGTGTTTGAGGTGCTCTTCTATGTGTTTGAGGTGCTCTATGTGTTTGAGGTCCTCTTCTATGTGTTTGAAGTCCTCTTCTATGTGTTTGAGGTGCTCTTCTATGAGTTTGATGTGCTCTATGTGTTTGAGGTCCTCTTCTATGTGTTTGAGTTCCTCTTCTATGTGTTTGAGGTGCTCTTCTTTGTGTTTGAGGTCCTCTTCTATGTGTTTGAGGTGCACTTCTATGTGTTTGAGGTCCTCTTCTATGTGTTTGAGGTGCTCTTCTATGTGTTTGAGTTGCTCTATGTGTTTGAGGTCCTCTTCTTTGTGTTTGAGGTCCTCTTCTATGTGTTTGAGGTGCTCTTCTATGTGTTTGAGGTCCTCTTCTATGTGTTTGAGGTCCTCTTCTATGTGTTTGAGGTGCTGTTCTATGTGTTTGAGGTGCTCTTCTATGTGTTTGAGGTGCTCTTCTATGTGTTTGAGGTGCTCTTCTATGTGTTTGAGGTCCTCTTCTATGTGTTTGAGGTCCTCTTCTATGTGTTTGAGGTCCTCTTCTATGTGTTTGAGGTGCTCTTCTATGTGTTTGAGGTGTTCTTCTATGTGTTTGAGGTGATCTTCTATGTGTTTGAGGTGCTCTTCTATGTGTTTGAGGTGCTCTTCTATGTGTTCTTCTATGTGTTTGAGGTGCTCTTCTATGTGTTTGAGGTGCTCTTCTATGTGTTTGAGGTGCTCTTATATGTGTTCTTCTATGTGTTTGAGGTGCTCTTCTATGTGTTTGAGGTCCTTCTATGTGTTTGAGGTGCTCTTCTATGTGTTTGAGGTGCTCTTCTATGTGTTTATATATATCTTCTATGTGTATCTATATATATATATCCTGAAAGGATAGATATATATATATATATATATATATATATATATATATATATATATATATATATATATATATATTCCGACACGTATTTGTATATATTTTTGTTGATACATGTATTTTTTATATTCGTAGATATACATTTGTCAATATATATCTGTCAATATATATCTGTCAATATATATCTGTAGATATATATTTGTAGATATATAAAGTGTAAGGTGGAGGCTATGCAAAGTCCAGATGAACTCTTAATAGGTGAGTCTTGAGTCTCTGGAAGCTGGGAGTTTGTTCCACCAACGCGGGGCCAAAACAGAGAAGAGTTGAGACGCTGATGTGACCTTTGCTCGCTCTTAGTGATGGCGGTGCCATCAGTCGAGTTCAGCATCTTTAACTTAGCCTAAACTTCAAATATACAAATAAATAAGACAATGTTCCCAAAGTTATAAATTAATAGAGAATTTAAAGGGTTCTGTGTGTGGTTTATTAACTCAAACACAGTAATTTAGCTGCTACATATGTATTCAATATATATATATATATATATATATATATATATATATATATATATATATATATATATATATATACACACACACACAGACTGGTATAGTCTACGTTGGCGTGTGTCTGCTACGCGAGGGCAGACCGGAAACGGTACAGCTTCCTTTTTACGCGGGGGGGAGACCGGTATTACACCGGAAAAGTTGGAGAGTCTTGGCGCTCGGAGTACAGCGCTACCACCGTTAAAACCGCACTCCGATACCCGAGAGAACCTTATAAGTCGGTTGAAAGCATTAGAATGTGTTCCGGTTCAGCGCTGGTTCTGCTCTGTGTATTTTTGACCGTGAACGCAGGTAAAAAAATGTTTTATTCCGACTAATCCGCGAAAGCGAAAGTAAAAGCTATACACTTTGGCGAAGCATGATGAAAAGTGTTATTTCATACTTTGAGTGTATTAACGTTGGTTTGACGGCCATAGCTGGTGTGAGGTAGTTTGCCAGTGTTTTAAACCTTTATTTAAAACGTTGTTCTGAAATGTGTAAAGATCCTAGAGCTTTTTATCTAGAAAAAACGCAGATCAACGTTTACGTGTATTTGTTTACAGGCAACTAGTTAAAACGAAACCATGAGAATAGACCAATAACTAGTAGTTATACCAATAGCAAACCACGTTTAATTTAGACATAGCCGCTTGCTGTGATTCCAATAAGTAGTATCCTGTGTGTGTGTGTGTGTGTGTGTGTGTGTGTGTGTGTGTGTGTGTGTGTGTGTGTGTGTGTGTGTGTGTGTGTGTGTGTGTGTGTGTGTGTGTGTGTGTGTGTGGTAAACCACCTCACCCTGTTGACTCTGAAGATCAGTGTGTGTTATGTGTGTGCGTGGAGACGTCGTTGTCATATTCCCTCAGTGAGGGCGGGGCCGTGGTTAATGATGGTATCACAGTAGGCCTGCATACCATTCACAACACGCTTTGTGTTGGTAGGACTGAGGTATCTCGAGTACAACAAAGTCCATCACCTGGGCCCTCTCAGCGGGGGAGTCATTAGAGGCTGTGTCAGTAAGAGGCTGTGTCAGTAAGAGGCTGTGTCAGTTAGAGGCTGTGTCAGTAAGAGGCTGTGTCAGTAAGAGGCTGTGTCAGTTAGAGGCTGTGTCAGTTAGAGGCTGTGTCAGTAAGAGGCTGTGTCAGTTAGAGGCTGTGTCAGTTAGAGGCTGTGTCAGTTAGAGGCTGTGTCAGTTAGAGGCTGTGTCAGTAAGAGGCTGTGTCAGTAAGAGGCTGTGTCAGTTAGAGGCTGTGTCAGTTAGAGGCTGTGTCAGTTAGAGGCTGTGTCAGTAAGAGGCTGTGTCAGTTAGAGGCTGTGTCAGTAAGAGGCTGTGTCAGTAAGAGGCTGTGTCAGTAAGACTCAGAGGCTGTGTCAGTTGGAGGCTGTGTCAGTTAGAGGCTGTGTCAGTAAGTGGCTGTGTCAGTCATTAGAGGCTGTGTCAGTTGGAGGCTGTGTCAGTTGGAGGCTGTGTCAGTTAGAGGCTGTGTCAGTTAGAGGCTGTGTCAGTAAGAGGCTGTGTCAGTCATTAGAGGCTGTGTCAGTTGGAGGCTGTGTCAGTTAGAGGCTGTGTCAGTAAGAGGCTGTGTCAGTTGGAGGCTGTGTCAGTTAGAGGCTGTGTCAGTAAGAGGCTGTGTCAGTAAGAGGCTGCGTCAGTTAGAGGCTGTGTCAGTAAGAGGCTGTGTCAGTAAGAGGCTGTGTCAGTTAGAGGCTGTGTCAGTTAGAGGCTGTGTCAGTAAGAGGCTGTGTCAGTAAGAGGCTGTGTCAATAAGAGGCTGTGTCAGTTAGAGGCTGTGTCAGTCATTGGCCTGTGAGATAACATTTAACATGACATACCATTGTATTATTGCGTTGGGGATTTACACAAAATCCTTAAATATCACTATGTGCTTAAGAATGCAAAATATCAAATGAAAGAGAAAGCGAGGCAGAGTACCGGGGACACTGAGGCCCGCGGGGGGTCAGTGACTCGTCTGATCCCTTCAGTGCTGTTGAACCCTGCTCCTCCCAGAAGTCCACTCGCTGTTCTACATCTACACGGCCTTCACCCGGCCCGTCGGCCTGCCCGGCATCCCCGAGTTCTCAGCCATGGGCCTGCTGGACGGCCGGCCCATCGACTACTTCGACAGCGACACTCAGGTGAAGGTGCCGAGGGAGGACTGGATGAGGGAGCGTCTGGACAAGGAATACTGGGACAAGGGCACCAGCTCCCGGCGGACCAAACAGCAGTGGTTCAAGGACAACCTCAAAATCGTCACCGAGCGCCTGGGGAAGAACGACACAGGTGCTCTGTCTGTCTGTCTGTCTGTCTGTCTGTCTGTCTACCTGTCTGTCTGTCTGTCTATCTGGTTGGTTAGTTGGCTGTCAGTTGTCTACCTGTCTGTCTACCTGTCTGTCTGGCTCTCTGTCTGTTTGGTTGGCTGTCCAACATTCTGTCTAATTGTGCGTTCACACTAGGGGTGTGACCGGGTACACGTGTAACCGGTTAGTAAATCATAACCGTTTAGGAAAAATCAGTAAACGAAAAAAAAGATATTAATTCAAAAATAGCACATACTATTTGTCAAGGGGTAGAATGTCGAGCGGTCTTAGGATCAGCACAAAAAGGCAGTGGTGCAGCAAAAATTACTTTAATTTCCATTTTCAGAGCATATACAGAGAGCACATGGCCTAGCTTCTGCCTTCTAGCTCCCCCCCCCCTGACACGGCTCCCTTATATGGGCTGACCCGAGATTGGTACATACCAAACCAATCCCTCAAATATCGGCGGGGGTGTTTACATATCAATCAACTAAATATCCCTCCAAACTGGTCAAAACAAACGTATCTTCAATGAATTAAACTACAACACCTTAGTTAATATTTGTGCGTCTATACCCGCCACTACTTACAAATTATATATTCCAACAAAGATAATTGATTTGGCGGAGACGCAACGGCGTCACTCGCACACGCCCCGCACCATATAGCTGTCCCCAGTCGGGCGCGCGCTTCCTAGAAGCCGCAGGGATCGCACAGCTGACAACAGCGGTGAGCAGTTCTACTTTTTACCACTCAATAAGCGAACCCGCCCCACAATCGCATAATACACCAAACCCCAAACAATATGCAGACAATATGCAGTAACTTGATTACTGGTTAATCTTGCATGTCAGATAAATGCCCGGTGCGGCCTCAATACGGACGCGTGAGGACGCGCCAATAGCCTTGTCATCACACACCCCCCTACTTAAGCTTGACCCTCCTCGTAGAGGCGGGACAAGAAGTCGGCAGTCACATTGTCTTTTCCAGCTTTGTACTGGACAGTGAACTTATACGGCTGCAAAGACAGATACCACCGCGTAATCCGGGCGCTACTGTCCCTCATGCGATGCATCCATTGCAGTGGCCGGTGGTCAGTCTCTAGCACAAACTCTTCCCCATCAAGTAGTACTTTAGAGTGTCCAGTGCCCACTTGATGGCCAGACACTCCTTCTCTTCCGTGGAATACCTGGGGTCTCATTTATAACCGTTGCGTACGCACAAAACGGGGCTGAAATTGGCGTACGTGACTTTCCACGCCAAGGTTGTGATCTATAAAAAACCAACTTGACGGGAGAATGTGCGCAGCCCTTAGCAAACTCTGACCCATGCGTACGCATGGTTTGGAGGAAAAGGAGAATTGGCGACACAGATGGTGTGGTGGTGAACTGAAGTCAGACAGAAGAATTGTAGAGTGAGAAGAACGATTATCTTTTATCATCGCACTTCATAAATTTAATTTCAACCCGTATCATGCGTTAAATCCTAATCAGAATAATTTAAGTCAACTGCGTTATTTCTCAGTTATAACTCCAGAAACATCTCCTTATAACAGAAAAAAATAAAAATTCTCTATATTTAATCCCGTCACTCCATGCTGTCTACTGACGGCGCGACTGCATGGAATAAAGCATCTGTCCAACATGTGTCAATAACATAATATTTTTATGTGACACTGTAAACACATAATCAAACGTCAATTAAATGTGGAAAACCAAGCCACACTCCATCTCACCCACAAGTGTCTCCACTTCAACCTCCGTGAAATTTCGCTTTTTTGCTTTTTTCAGTACTTCTGCCATTGTTTCCGACAAGACATAATACTTGCATCTGAGTCTGTTTTATATGCAGATCGCATTCATGAGGTCATTTGCATTGACCATTTATGGTAAAAAGGGGGCGTGTTCAGGGCGGAACGTGAAGCTGATACAGCTGCGCACACTTGTAGGCAGTCTGTGATTTATAAAGCAAAGATTGCGTACGGTGTGCGTACGCAGGGTTTTATAAATCTGAATATTTTTTGGCGCACGCAAAACTTGGCTTTTGGCCGTACGTACACTTTTAGTAACGATCCCACGCACAGTTTTATAAATGAGACCCCTGGTCTCTCTGGGGAAGAGTTTGCGACTGATGTATAGGATCGGCCTCCACTGGTCTCCCTCCCCCTGCAACAAGACGGCCCCCAGCCCCAGTCCTGAGGCATCCGTCTGGACGATGAAGGGTAGGTCAAAGTTGGGGCTCTGCAAAACTGGACTGTGACACAGGCTGCCCTTCAGGTCCTGAAAAGCCTGTTCACACTCCTCTGTCCAAACCAGCTTGTTGGCGCTTGATTTGCGAGTGAGGTTGGTCAGCACCGCAGCCCTAGCAGAAAAGTTGGGTATGAACCGCCGGTACCACCCCACCAAGCCCAGGAAGGAACGCACTCCCTTCTTGGTTGTGGGTGGCGGGCAGCCTTGGACGGCCTCCACCTTGTTCACCTGAGGTTTAATGTTACCGCCTCCAAGAACATACCCCAGGTAGCAAACCTCAGGTCTGGCCAGCTGGCACTTGCTGGCATTGACCACCAGCCCGGCAGCCTTGATCCTCTGGAACACATCAGCCAGGTGGGTCAAATGTTCATCCCATGATGAGCTGTGGATGATCACATCATCGATGTAGGCAGCGGCGTAGCTTTCAGCCCCTCAGCACCTGGTCCATCATGCGCTTGAGTGCCGACTCTAGCGGACCACTGGATCCCACCACTGCCACCAAATGTCAATTACTATTTGTCAATGACAATATGCAGAAACTTGATTACGGGTTAATCTTGCATGTCAGATAAATGCCCCGGTGCGGCCTCCATACGGACGCGTGAGGACGCGCCAATAGCCGCTTCATAACACTATTTATTTAGCGATTAATAAAGCTACAAATGTTCCACTTGGACAACATTAAGGAGCTAATAAATGCACGCGATAAATGTTGTGTAACTGAACACCGCATTAGGCAACACGGGTCTTCTCAATGGCGTGGAACGCTCCGTTCACTTGCATGGGTAGTAGTCCGGTAACTTGTCAACCTAGCAACCAAAGACGGTCGGCGGACTATTTCTCTGCTGATCAACACTACGAATGCTGGTAACGAATTATAAATTGTAAAAAGACATACCATGTGAAGTTATTTTTTCGTTTTGGCAAGTAGCGGGATAATGTAGCCTATATGGTTGCCACGGTGTGGACATTTTCACACGAGTAATACGCTCGTGTCAACACCGGTATTACCGGTATAAACGGTATTAACTTTGAAACTATATGTCAACCACCATCTTCTCCGTCAACTCGCCTCTCACACTCGGTGACAGCGCGCCAATTCTCACCGTCTTATAACGCTCTATATATAATAGGATAATATTATTTTATATATCATAATATCACGGCCAAAAGCTCTGTGTGCCTCCGGATGGCCGTGGTGCGGGGAGCTCACGTAGGGATTGGGCTTCGCGGGGTTTGTTTACCGGCGTTACTATGGTTACCGGTCTTGTAAGGAAGCACGTCAATTCTCGGCGCGCCAATTCTCCCGCACAGAGCAGAGCTGTGGCCTATTCTACACATTTTAATTTTCTTAATTATAATTATACTGAATTTGTTTTTTATTAATGAAAGAAATAAAATAAAAACTTGGTGTGGCCTCACCACCGGTAAAACCGGTAATACCGTATACTGCGGCAACCCTAGTAGCCCATAGAACTTTGCCGGTCATTATCCAAAATAAGCCCCTTCAGGGCGAAGCAAGACACCTCCGCTGTGCGTCGGTGTCCTGTTCGCCCTGTCGGTGCTTATTTTCCCGATAATGACATATGAAGTATTGAATGGACAGAGATTTATTAGATAGGCCTACCTAATAAACCGTTGGAACACACAAGACCGGAAACAAACCCCGAGAAGCCCAATCCCTATGTGAGCTCCCCGCGGTACGGCCATCCGGAGGCGCACAGAGCTTTTGGCCGTGATATTATTTATACAAATATTATACTATATACTATTATATTATACATAGAGCTCCGGGAGTCGCAAACGGCAACATTCACTTTCTCCTCCATGCTGCAGTTCACCCCGGACTGCACTGCACTGAGCTTGACGGTTGAACGCTGATTGGCTGTTACGTTACACATGTGACTCAGTGGCCACGCTGTTGAAAGCTGATTGGCTGTCATCACGCAAAATTTGCGTCAAAGTTGAAATATTTCAACTCGAGCGAATTTGTCGCGCCACAAATCCTCCTGAACGCGCTCGCCTGTGCACGGCGAAAGTGTGGCGCGACAAATCAAAACTTGTCGCCGGTTTTCTCTCGCGAAAAATTTGCCCGATACGCGTCTATACGTACTTTGTATGGGATCCTGTCGCCCCGTTGAGTTTGGTGTGAACGCACAGTAACATTCAGGCATTCTATTGTTTCCTCTCTCTCTCTCTCACTCTCTCTCTCACTCTCACTCTCACTCTCACAGTTAACCACTATCTCCAGTGGAGACATGGATGTGAGGTAAACACTGAAGGCCCTGAGAGGAAGATCAGCGGGATTGACCAGTACAGCTATGATGGAGAGGACTTCCTGTCCTTCGACAGCCATCACAAGCAGTGGGTCGCCCCCATGAACGAAGCCATTCTGACCAAGGACAAGTGGGACCGCATCCAGCAGCTCAACGACGACATCGACCGCTACCTTCACGACGAGTGTGTCCAGTGGCTGGAAACCTTCCTCAAATACAGGAAGGAGGCCAATATTAAGGCCTGTAAGTGTGGAACCGTCCCCTCAGCTGTAATCTGACATCACAGAGTACCAGAGCCCGATCCATACTGGAATTTAGGGGCCGATGCCGATACCGATATTAGGGAGAAAACGATAACAGATATCAACCGATTTTCAAAATATAGATATATTTACATTTCTAAAGATTCATATCGGCAAACGCTTTCGCCAATACCGTTATAGGCTGATTAAAATCAGCCAACCGATATATGGGTCGGGCTTAACACGCGGGTTGTCAATATATTGCAGCCTGCAGCTAGCCTGGCAAGCCAGACCCATATCGGAAAGATATTGGGTCTGGTCTCGTACGGTGGCAGTGTGGGCGGGATAAACGGTTGTCTTTCAAGTTCCCTCTGCCCGCAATAGGATAGAGCTACAACCAATCAGAGCAACGAAGAAGGTGACGTAGTCAGAGCGACGGAAATTCCCATGGGGAAGTGTTGCGAATGGTGGATTGAGAGAATGGAGACGGAACTTTTACCGTATCCATCTTTTTTTTCCAGGAAAGACAGTGCAGTTCTTTGTTCATTTGTCAAAGAAAATGATAACTTCAAGTCTTGAAGAGTCGCGGCCAAAGCTGAGTCAAAAGACAGCTGTTCGCCGGCAGCAGCAGCCATTATTGTTTATCTCTAACACGGAACCGTAGCGGCTCTGTCGTCATTCGGCTCGATTCCGCCCCTCACGATCTGATTGGCCTTTCACATTTCTGTTTCCAGCAGCGAAAAACGACAACAGAAGGCTAGACTTCCCTGGCTGCAAATTCAATTTGCTGCCGCTAGGGGCGAGTAGATTTCTAGGCTAGCCTGCAGCAGCCTTTAGGACCATGGACCTTAGGTCTTTGGACCATTAAGTCAGTTTAACAACATTCGGACCATGGGGAACACAAAACCTGGCAGCCTGGATCCAAACAGGAATAATTGTGTTTCTTTCCACAGTGCGACCGGAAGTTTACATATCCGCCAGGCCATTCAAGAACAACCTGAAGCTCAGCTGCCTGGCCACAGGCTTCCAACCCAAGGAGATCACTATGAAGTTCAAGAGGGACGGCCATTTGGTGGACTTCGACGATGGTCTGCAGTCCACGGGGGTCCGTCCTAACGGGGACGGGACCCACCAGATCAAGAAGTGGGTGATGATTCCTGGGGGCGACACAGCCAACTACACCTGTGAAGTCAACCACACTGCGAGCAACATCCATGTGGTCGAAGAGTGGGGTAAGAGTCTTGTGGGGTAAGAGTCTTGTGGGGTAAGAGTCTTGTGGGGTAAGAGTCTTGTGGGGTAAGAGTCTTGTGGGGTAAGAGTCTTGTGGGGTAAGAGTCTTGTGGGGTAAGAGTCTTGTGGGGTAAGAGTCTTGTGGGGTAAGAGTCTTGTGGGGTAAGAGTCTTGTAAGAGTCTTGTGGGGTAAGAGTCTTGTGGGGTAAGAGTCTTGTGGGGTAAGAGTCTTGTGGGGTAAGAGTCTTGTAAGAGTCTTGTGGGGTAAGAGTCTTGTGGGGTAAGAGTCTTGTGGGGTAAGAGTCTTGTGGGGTAAGAGTCTTGTGGGGTAAGAGTCTTGTGGGGTAAGAGTCTTGTGGGGTAAGAGTCTTGTGGGGTAAGAGTCTTGTGGGGTAAGAGTCTTGTGGGGTAAGAGTCTTGTGGGGTAAGAGTCTTGTGGGGTAAGAGTCTTGTGGGGTAAGAGTCTTGTGGGGTAAGAGTCTTGTGGGGTAAGAGGGGGTAAGAGTCTTGTGGGGTAAGAGTCTTGTGGGGTAAGAGTCTTACAGAGTCTGGGGTTTCCTCTGGCAGCCGCTGAGCAGGTGGGGCAGCGTCCAGACCTGTGGGGTCAGTCAGAGTGCATGGAGGACTAAATAAGAAGTATCATTATTCTACTGGCGCTGCCTGATGAGTAGGATACGAGATGTAGCATGAGTCCTATGGAAGTATCAACGGCTGATGTTGACTCTGTTGGATCGTGTTCAGATCACCACGTGGAGGCTGAGGGACCCCCCACTGGACTCATTGCCGGGGCTGCTGTTGGTGGACTGGTGGTGGTGGGGGTCATTATCACTGGTGTGGTGATTATCCTAGGACACAAGCGGAAAGAAAAGAGGACACAAGCGGAAAGAGGTAAAATTATATAGTTTAACGTTAATACACTAATATATTGGATAGTTTAATGTTAATACACTAATATAATGGATAGTTTAATGTTAATACACTAATATAATGGATGGTTTAATGTTAATACACTAATATAATGGATAGTTTAACGTTAATACACTAATATATTGGATAGTTTAATGTTAATACACTAATATAATGGATAGTTTAATGTTAATACACTAATATAATGGATGGTTTAATGTTAATACACTAATATAATGGATAGTTTAATGTTAATACACTAATATAATGGATAGTTTACCATTAATACACTTATATAATGGATAGTTTAATGTTAATACACTAATATAATGGATAGTTTAATGTTAATACACTAATATAATGGATAGTTTACCATTAATACACTTATATAATGGATAGTTTAATGTTAATACACTAATATAATGGATAGTTTAATGTTAATACACTAATATAATGGATAGTTTACCATTAATACACTAATATAATGGATAGTTTAATGTTAATACACTAATATAATGGATAGTTTACCATTAATACACTAATATAATGGATAGTTTAATGTTAATACACTAATATAATGAATAGTTTAATGTTAATACACTAATATAATGGATAGTTTAATGTTAATACACTAATATAATGGATAGTTTAACATTAATACACTAATATAATGGATAGTTTAATGTTAATACACTAATATAATGGATAGTTTACCATTAATACACTAATATAATGAATAGTTTAATGTTAATACACTAATATAATGGATAGTTTAATGTTAATACACTAATATAATGGATAGTTTAACATTAATACACTAATATAATGGATAGTTTAACATTAATACACTAATATAATGAATAGTTTAATGTTAATACACTAATATAATGAATAGTTTAACATTAATACACTAATATAATGAATAGTTTAACGTTAATACACTAATATAATGGATAGTTTAACATTAATACACTAATATAATGGATAGTTTAACATTGATGCACTGATAGTTTAACATCAACATTGTAACTCACTGTACTGTACTTTGTATTGTAGTTGTCCCGATCCTGCCCCTGCACATGGAAGACAAGGCCCTACTCACAGGTACACCTTCCATCTCAGTTTACTACCCTCTATGAACACTCAGCTTTATGAAGTACTCATCATTTGTTGTGTTGACCAGGACCTCAGTACTGTAGCATTTAAATATCACTACAAATAACATCATTACTACCCTAACTAATACTGCAAATAACATCATTACTACCCTAACTAATACTAGAAATAACATCATTACTACCCTAACTAATACTAGAAATACTACCAATGTCCATGACCTGGCTGTCCTGACTGTTCATGACCTGACTATTCTGACTGTTGACTATTATGAACTTCAATTCCCAGATCCTTCACTTCAAGCTAATTTCATATTTCTAGATGCTAATTGGATATTACATTTCATGTTGAATAAATACTGTTTGGATTTATGTATATTTGTAATATTTGTAATGTTTGTATTGCTTTGCTGTTCTTGGTAATTGGTATAACTATCATATGTGTACAGGAGATCCATTGATCAATAACTGTTGCAACTCACAGGTCCCAGATCTGAATCCAGCACGTTAATGCACTGATATTTCGGATAGTTTAACGTTAATAACCTGGTAGTACTATAGTTTAATGTTAATAACCTGGTATTACGGCTAGTTTAACGTTAATAACCTGGTAGTACTATAGTTTAATGTTAATAACCTGGTATTACGGATAGTTTAACGTTAATAACCTGGTAGTACTATAGTTTAATGTTAATAACCTGGTATTACGGATAGTTTAATGTTAATAACCTGGTATTACGGATAGTTTAACGTTAATAACCTGGTATTACGGCTAGTTTAACGTTAATAACCTGGTATTACGGATAGTTTAACGTTAATAACCTGGTATTACGGCTAGTTTAACGTTAATAACCTGGTATTACGGATAGTTTAACGTTAATAACCTGGTATTACGGATAGTTTAATGTTAATAACCTGGTATTACGGCTAGTTTAACGTTAATAACCTGGTATTACGGAGAGTTTAACGTTAATAACCTGGTATTACGATAGTTTAATGTTAATAACCTGGTATTACGATAGTTTAATGTTAATAACCTGGTATTACGGCTAGTTTAACGTTAATAACCTGGTATTACGGAGAGTTTAACGTTAATAACCTGGTATTACGATAGTTTAATGTTAATAACCTGGTATTACGATAGTTTAATGTTAATAACCTGGTATTACGGATAGTTTAACGTTAATAACCTGGTATTACGATAGTTTAATGTTAATAACCTGGTATTACGGTTAGTTTAATGTTAATAACCTGGTATTACGGCTAGTTTAATGTTAATAACCTGGTATTACGGATAGTTTAACGTTAATAACCTGGTATTACGATAGTTTAATGTTAATAACCTGGTATTACTATAGTTTAATGTTAATAACCTGGTATTACGGATAGTTTAACGTTAATAACCTGGTATTACGGATAGTTTAACGTTAATAACCTGGTATTACGGATAGTTTAATGTTAATAACCTGGTATTACGGCTAGTTTAACGTTAATAACCTGGTATTACGGATAGTTTAATGTTAATAACCTGGTATTACGGCTAGTTTAACGTTAATAACCTGGTATTACGGATAGTTTAACGTTAATAACCTGGTATTACGGATAGTTTAACGTTAATAACCTGGTGTTACGATAGTTTAACATCAGCATTGTAACGCACTGTACTGTATTTTGTATTGTAGTTGAAACCGTGCGGGAGCTTCCAGGAAACAATGGAGAAAAGAAGAAGCTCCTCAAAGGTACAACTAGCATCTCAGTTTACTACCAATCTACGTCACAATAACATATTACATCGTACCTTACTGTTGTGTGAAAGGTAGGGGTGTGACGAGATCTCGTGCCACGAGATCTCGCGAGATTAAACTCGACGATATTACCTGTCGCGTTAAAAATCGGTCTCGCGAGATTTGTGATTTATCCAAACTTCTATTTGTCGCCTGTGGGGGCAGTAATGCGCCTTTGCTACATCTAGCCTGCCAGAACCTAAAGAAGGAGAAGGAAAAGAAGAGGAGGAGAAGGAGGGGAAGCATCGAAAGCAGCCATAAGCTGTGTTCGAAATCGTTCCCTATCACGGATATAGTGTACTAATTAGGGTGCTCGCCATTTTGTAGTGGTGTTCGAATTCTCAGTGGTTAATTTCATGCACTATATAGAGCACTTAAAATACCCAAAATCTGAGTGTACACACGATGTACCCTACATGTTACTCCCGTATACCACAAAGCAATGCATCGTGTTTTTCCGGAGGAGAAGAGGCTGAATAACCGCGAAAACAAATACCTTTAATCAAAGTACATTTTGGGTACTTTGATTTGGTTTTGCACATAATATTGTTTGCAATTGAAAAAAAGAGAATTATTTAATTTAATTTATTTTAATTTAACTTTTATAAATTTTATTTTTAGTTTCAATTTCATGCATGTAAAGAGTTATAATAAAACATTGCAAAATGCATGCGCGACTTGGTTAAATAAAAGTCTGTTGGTCCAGTCATATAATTTGTCATTCTAGTTTTCTTAAAATCTCGTCTGGTCTCGTTCTCGTGAACCCAATATCGTGTCTCGTCTCGTCTCGTGAGCTGAGTGTATCGTCACACCCCTAGTGAAAGGTACACCCACCATCTCAGTTTTCTATCTAGGAATACTCTTTGAAGCTTGATATTTGTAATATTTGTAATGTATGTCTTCCCCTGCTTGGTTGTTGTCCGTTTGCCTTCTCTTTTTTTTCTTTATATTTTAAGCAGAGCATTCGTGAGAAACAGTTTTATTATATTATTACTATCATACATGTACACGAGATCCATTCACCTTTCACTGTTGTATCTCACAGGTTCCAGCTCTGAAGCCGTCTCTGAAGCCGGCTCTGAAGCCGGCTCTGAAGCCAGCTCTGGTATCAGCTCTGGTTCCGGCGATGGTTCCCACTTTGGTTCCATCGATGGTTCCTGCTCTGGTTCCAGCTCTGGTATGAGCTCTGGTTCTAGCTCCAGTCTGGACCATCCCCCTGATCTAACTCAGGTCTGAGTCCCGATCACCACCTCCTGGGGCGTCTTGCTACATTCAAGACTTCCACTCCTGATTGCTTGGTTTCTTCTACGCTTCAAGAGAACAACTGTCTCTTGCTTTACGGACGACAGCAGATAAATCATATTATAAGATGAGATACGCTTGGTGCTGAATGTATAGCTCGTGTGTCTGGACCAGACACACGAGCTGGGGTAGCTCGCTAGCTATGGATCGTTGGCTAACTTTGAGGCTCTTGCTTAAGATGGGGAATTTAGATGATGATGATGATGATGATGATGATGATGATGTTGGGACATTTTTAAACTAGTCAGTAGTAGGAAGGGTTTGTGTCCACATGACTTGCGGGTTTGGGTCAAATAATCTCCACTTTGATCCTTTTGTGACTTATTTGGTTTGGTTATTTATATTAGTAAAGGTAATTAAATGAAAAGGAATACTAATCATTTATTATTTATGATATCTTTCTTGGCTTGGTTTAAGAATATATTGAAATTCTTGATTTGATAGAAATGTTTACACTGGATTTTAATAAACATAAATATAGATGATGGTGTGGGTGGTCTTTTTATTCAAACCATGGAGTTATTATTTCAAAGGACAAAACAAGCTATGTTAAATGTTACAATAGTAACAGAGCGAGAGTAATAGAGCGATGGTTCCCGCTCCAGTCAGGAGAAGCTTCCAGTGGTCTGATTCCCGATCACCTGGGGCGTCTTGCTACATTCAAGACTTCCACACTCCTGTCTGGTTAGTCGTTTATAATGCGCCTGCAGTCCATTAATAGCCCAACTCTACAGAGTTGTTCTCTTATCAGTTCAGCAGGTCATAAATGGACTTTGGAATGGATCTGAGTTTTATTATAAAGCAAATGTACTTTATGGTCAACGTGTTTCTAATCCATCGACCTGAGACATCCAGACGTGAAGCCAAAGACATAAGCGACGTGTAAAGACTCCTCCAGCACTCACACGTCAAGGACAACGCAGCTCTCCTTACTAACGTAGGCAGCAGCAGTTGGTGTGGCCGGTGGGACAACGTGGGACACCTCACCAAAGCTGAGGGGGAGACGATAAAGTGACTCGAGGTCAACACATTAACATTGATACGTGTCGCTGTAGGTCGTATCAATAAAGGGTGTAAGGGTCGATTTCATTTACAGCTCGAGCCCAGTCCGGCCAAGTCGGAGCAGAGCGGACGAGCAGCGGCGATACCACCGCTGACACCGGACTCCAGTCCCCGAGAGAACTGGTTGAAATCATCAGAATGTGGTCCGTGTCGACGCTGGTTCTGCTCTGCAGTTTGGACCGTGGACGCAGGAAAAAAAAAAGGTTTTATTACGACTAATCCAAGAAAGCGAAAATATTTTTTTTTTCTTTATTTGGCTACGGATCTGTCTTTATTGACAGATAGAGATTAAAAAACGGGTTATTCCATACTTTGTGTGTATGTATTAACGTTGGTTTGACGGCCGTAGATGGTGTGAAGTAGTGGCCTGGGTTCTGGTAACTCACAGAGAGTCTGCCTGGCAACAAGCACTTTGGGCTCTGATAGGTCAGACGTGATGCAGGAAGTAAGGGACAATGACACAGTTACAATAACTCATATTGCATAAATATATAAAGTTTCACCACTCGCAGCTCATAAACCTTTATTAAAAACGACTTTCTGAAATTTGTTGGGAAATGTAAAGGTCCTAGTGCTTTTTATCTAGAAAAACTGCAGATCAACGTCTGAGTGTATTTGTTTACAGGCAACTAGTTATCACAATACCATTAGAATAGACCAGTAACGAGTTATACAGGCCATTTTTTGGTCCCAGTCCAGCCCTATCAATACCATTAGGGTAGACCAATAACTAGTTAGACCAATAGCGGGTTATCACGCATTAGAATAGACCAGTAAATAGTTGTACCAATACCATTAGAATAGAACTAGTTTATACCAATTCCCTTAGAATAGACCAGTAACTAGTTATATCAATACCATTAGAATAGAACAGTAACTAGTTATATCAATACCATTAGAATAGAACAATAACTAGTTTATACCAATATCAATACTCGTTTAATTTGTGATTAAAGGGACACTGTGTAATATTTTAAGTCGTTTATTACCTCAAATCAACGTATTCATTCATAAATAAGTCCTCATTGGTGTAAAATTATCTTATTATCAAATACACAAATCTATTTAGATCAACCGCGAAGCACTACCAGGAGGGCAACCAGGGGCCTGTACTACGAACCTTGATTAGAGGGTTAGCGAGGTATGTTGAGCTCAAAGCCTGGGTTAGCTGGACCACGAAAGTCGATCTCTTTTAGCGTCGCTGTATCACCATGGTGACTGATGCTCGCAACCAAACCTGGTCGGGAGCAGGTTTTCAGCTTATGCCGCGTTTCCACTGCAGGGTGCGGTACGGTTTGGTGCGCCTCAGTCCGGTAGGGAGGGGGCGGTATAGCCCAGCTCAGTTCCGAGGTCGCGTTTTCACCGCCGACAGTACCCTTTGTGGTAGGCCGGATGTCGGTCGCCGCGGCAGCTACGTAAACATCGTAAACAACGTCTTCCTCCCCAAGAATGCAGAGGAACGTCTCCACCTCCTTGTTCGCCCAAGCAAGCGTTTTACGCGACATGTTAATTGTAAAGAATAATACCTCGAGGCTACTGTTTGTTTGTTTTTATCCCCACGTCGCTCGGAAGTGACGGTTCTGTCGACCAATCAACGGATGGGGTGTGTAGCTCGAATTTTCCGGTACACTTTCAGGCGTCTCGTCTCGTTTTCAGTACCCCAACGGAGGAGTACTGAAAACGAGGGCAAAACGAGTACGGCTCAGTCCGGGTCACGCACACTTTTGGCCGTGGAAACGCAACCCGTACCACACCTTTGAGAACCGAACCGTACCGCACCCTGCAGTGGAAACGCGGCATTAGTCTACCCAGAGATCGGCAACTTAAATCGGCGTGCGCAGCTTCCTAGCCCCTCTTCCGACAATGGCGTCACCATTTCTGGGTGTTCCCGTGGACCTCGGCGCACTTACGGCACAGAACCGATCCCTTGGCATTGTCTGACGATATTCTTTATGAGAGATACAGATTCTCAACAGAGGGTATTCGTTATTTGATCGTCCTTGTTGGACCGTATGTGGGCAATGCTACACAAAGAAGCCGTGCACTTACTGTTGAGCAGTGTGTCTGTGTTTCAGGTTCAAAGGTGGCCCCACGTTCAACGTACATTAACCTTGGATAGTCAAGTGCCGTGTTGTCCATTATCCCTTACATAGGCCTAATTATGTCAGTGACCCAATTAGGCCGAAGTATTTTTTATTCTACAAATTCATATTATAGCTGTGAGAATTGTTAAGAAAAATCTCCTCCATAGTCGCCCTGGAGTCACAGGCCGACAGAGTCTCCTGCAAGAATCAGGGAAACCTATTATAGGACGTTCTTTCACAAAAAGGTAACATTTTGAAGAATTTGGGTTTTCTTTTTATTTGCTGCAGGTAATCAACATGAGATTAAAGGTTGGAGCCTAGGTCATTGCAAATCATAGCCTAGATTCACCTGAAATTATTCAAATGGATGCTTACAACTTACCACATTGAATAATATTTTTATATTTATTTTTGACTTGGCCCCATGTTCGTAGGAGCGTGCTGGCACCACATCTATGGGGGTAAAAGGCATGATGATACATGATCGTTTTTAGACAATATGCAGAAGGGGGGGGGGGAGATTGGCTCCAGCAAAAACATATTGGAAAAGTATTGCTCTTCTCCAGACCCTTCTGCAGGGCGAATTCAAATCGCCGTTAGAATGAAGACCTTGGTTTCTCGTCAACAACAAAGTCCATCCCCTGGGCCCTCGCAGCGTGCAGTGTCGTCATTAGAGGCTGTGTCAGTTAGAGGCTGTGTCAGTTAGAGGCTGTGTCAGTAAGAGGCTGTGTCAGTTAGAGGCTGTGTCAGTAAGAGGCTGTGTCAGTTAGAGGCTGTGTCAGTAAGAGGCTGTGTCAGTTAGAGGCTGTGTCAGTTAGAGGCTGTGTCAGTAAGAGGCTGTGTCAGTAAGAGGCTGTGTCAGTAAGAGGCTGTGTCAGTTAGAGGCTGTGTCAGTTAGAGGCTGTGTCAGTTAGAGGCTGTGTCAGTAAGAGGCTGTGTCAGTAAGAGGCTGTGTCAGTAAGAGGCTGTGTCAGTCATTAGAGGCTGTGTCAGTTAGAGGCTGTGTCAGTAAGAGGCTGTGTCAGTAAGAGGCTGTGTCAGTTAGAGGCTGTGTCAGTTAGAGGCTGTGTCAGTTAGAGGCTGTGTCAGTTAGAGGCTGTGTCAGTAAGAGGCTGTGTCAGTAAGAGGCTGTGTCAGTTAGAGGCTGTGTCAGTTAGAGGCTGTGTCAGTTAGAGGCTGTGTCAGTAAGAGGCTGTGTCAGTAAGAGGCTGTGTCAGTTAGAGGCTGTGTCAGTTAGAGGCTGTGTCAGTAAGAGGCTGTGTCAGTAAGAGGCTGTGTCAGTAAGAGGCTGTGTCAGTAAGAGGCTGTGTCAGTAAGAGGCTGTGTCAGTTAGAGCCTGTGTCAGTTAGAGGCTGTGTCAGTTAGAGGCTGTGTCAGTTAGAGGCTGTGTCAGTTAGAGGCTGTGTCAGTTAGAGGCTGTGTCAGTAAGAGGCTGTGTCAGTAAGAGGCTGTGTCAGTTAGAGGCTGTGTGAGTTAGAGGCTGTGTCAGTTAGAGACTGTCAGTCATTACAGGCTGTCAGTTATAGGGCTGGGATAAACGATTAATCTAGCGATTATTTTTTTCGATGCATCGATTAATCTAACGATTAATTTTTTCAGTTCGATTATCGATTATCTCCCCGTTAATTGACTAATAGCAATTTATACATGTTGATTTACATATCTGTATGAAAAAAACATGAATTCCTCAACATTGCAATACATGTTAAATTCCAAAATAGAAGTGCAAAGTAATGCATTCTTAGAATTCTACGTTGCTCGGTCATCTGCAGCTGCTACCAGGTGGCGCCTCTTCAGGTGCTGGTGCATTGCCGTGGTGCTAGAATGGAAAGTCATCTCCATTTTGCAAAGATGTCATATCACGGAATTGTTTCCTTTTACATTAAAGATTTCCCATACTTTAGAGGAACGAGTGCGTGGCGCCTTGCACTTATGAGAGTCTGAGGAGCCACTCGCGTTGCTACTACGCTCCGGGGCCGCCGTCTTTGTTTTGGGTTTTTCGAATCGACGCGCATTTTTCGTGTCGACGTAATCTATGCGTCGACATCATCGATTACGTCGACGCGTTGTCCCAGCCTTAGTCAGTTAGAGGCTGTGTCAATAAGAGGCTGTCAGTAAGAGGCTGTGAGATATGATAACATTTAATTATCGCGTTGGGGATTTACACAAAATCCTTAAATATCACGATATGCTTAAAACAAATGAAAGAGAAAGCGAGGCAGAGTACCGGGGACACTGAGGCCCGCGGGGGTCAGTGACTCGTCTGATCCCTTCAGTGCTGTTGAACCCTGCTCCTCCCAGAAATCAACTCGCTGACCTACATCTACACGGCCTTCACCCGGCCCGTCGGCCTGCCCGGCATCCACGAGTTCTCAGCCATGGGCCTGCTGGACGGCCGGCCCATCGACTACTTCGACAGCGACACCCAGGTGAAGGTGCCCAGGGAGGACTGGATGAAGGAGCGTCTGGACAAGGAATACTGGGACAAGGGCACCAGCTCCCGGCAGACCAAACAGCAGTGGTTCAAGGTCAACCTCAAGATCCTCACCGACCGCCTGAGGAAGAACGTGCCCTGTCTGTCTGTCTGTCTGTCTGTCTGTCTGTCTGTCTGTCTGTCTGTCTGTCTGTCTGTCTGTCTGTCTGTCTGTCTGTCTGTCTGTCTGCCTGCCTGCCTGCCTGCCTGCCTGTCTGGCTCTCTGTCTGGTTGGCTGGCTGTCTAACAGCCTCTCTCCCTCTCAGATAACCACGTTCTCCAGTGGAGACATGGATGTGAGGTAAACACTGAAGACCCTGAGAGGAAGGTCAGTGGGATTGACCAGTACAGCTATGACGGAGACGACTTCCTGTCCTTCGACAGCCATCACAAGCAGTGGGTCGCCCCCATGTTCGAAGCCATTCCGACCAAGCGCAAGTGGGACGGCATCCAGCAGCTCAACGACTACACCGACGGCTACCTTCACAACGAGTGTGTCCAGTGGCTGGAGACCTTCCTCAAATACAGGAAGGAGGCCAATATTAAGGCCTGTAAGTGTGGAACCGTCCCCTCAGCTGTAATCTGACATCACAGAGTACCAGAGCCCGATCCAGACTGGAATTTAGGGGCCGATGCCGATACCGATATTAGGGAGAAAACGATAACAGATATCGGCCGATATTCAAAATATAGATATATTTACATTTCTAAAGCTTCTATATCGGCAAACACTTTCGCCGAAACCGATAAAGGCCAACAAGCCCTAACCAATATGGGTCGGGCTTTATTCGCGGGTTGTCAATATATTGCGGCCTGCAGCAGACTTTAGGGTTAGGACCATAGAAGTTAATTCTTTGTACCATTACGTCCATGAGGATCCTAAAACCTGGCAGCCACTGGAATAATTGTATTTTTTTTCACAGTGCGACCGGAAATATACATAACCGCCAAGCCATTCAAGAACAACCTGAAGCTCAGCTGCCTGGCCACAGGCTTCTATCCCAGGGAGATCACTATGAACACCAGGAGGGACGGCCATTTGGTGGACCGCGACGATGGTCTGCAGTCCACGGGGGTCCGTCCTAACGGGGACGGGACCAACCAGATCAAGAAGTGGGTGAAGATTCCTGGGGGCGACACGGCCAAGTACACCTGTGAAGTCAACCACCCTGCGAGCAACATGTCTGTGTTCAAAGAGTGGGGTAAGAGTCTTGTGGGGTAAGAGTCTTGTGGGGTAAGAGTCTTGTGGGGTAAGAGTCTTGTGGGGTAAGAGTCTTGTGGGGTAAGAGTCTTGTGGGGTAAGAGTCTTGTGGGGTAAGAGTCTTACAGAGTCTGGGGTTTCCTCTGGCAGCCGCTGAGCAGGTGGGGCAGCGTCCAGACCTGTGGGGTCAGTCAGAGTGCATGGAGGACTAAATAAGAAGTATCATTATTCTACTGGCGCTGCCTGATGAGTAGGATACGAGATGTAGCATGAGTCCTATGGAAGTATCAACGGCTGATGTTGACTCTGTTGGATCGTGTTCAGATCACCACGTGGAGGCTGAGGGACCCCCCATTGGACTCATTGCCGGGGCTGCTGTTGGTGTACTGGTGGTGGTGGGGCTCTTGATCACTGTTGTGATTATCCTCAGGAGAAGGCGGACACCAGCGGAAAAAGGTAAAATAAATATAGTTTAACGTTAATACACCAATATTATGGATAGTTTCACATCAACATTGTAACGGTTGTACTGTATTTTGTATTGTAGATGAAGAGATGCTGAAAGGAGCTGATAAGCCCCTTCTCCCAGGTACACCTACGATCTCAGTTTACTACAATCTGTGAATACTGAGCTTGATATTTGTAATATTTGTAATGTTTGTAGGCCTATTGCCTTGCTGTACTTGGTGGTTGTCCGTTTTTCATTTTTTGTCCTTTCTGTCGTAAGCAGAGCAATAGTGAGAAACAGTTTTATTCTAGTATTACTATCATATGTGTACAGGAGATCAATTGATCTTTCACTGTTGTATCTCACAGGTTCCAGCGATGGTTCCAGCACTGGTTCCCGCTCTGCTGCCAGCGATGGTTCCAGCACTGGTTCCAGCGATGGTTCCCGCTCTGCTGCCATCGATGGTTCCAGTGTTGGTTCCCGCTCCAGTCAGGAAATGCTCCCAGTGGTCTGAGTCCCGATCACCACCTCCTGGGGCGTCTTGCTACATTCAAGACTTCCACTCCTGATTGCTTGGTTTCTTCTACGCTTCTAGAGAACGTCTGTCTCGTGCTTTACGGACGTGGTAGATAAATCATATCATAAGATAAGATAGGCACTTGATCTCAAGAAGTTTTGTCCCGTCAAGGATCCCATCTGGGCTGGCTGCTAACCGGTAGCGGTTCCTGGCCGAGCTCACCAGGGAGGAAAACATGAACGCTAGTGGTTGACGGAACACGGATTACCCGTGATCCATACGGATAAACCCTTGCGGTTCGGGATGCAAATGATCCGATTATTTTGTTTTATTTGGTATTTTATAAATCTCATTGAAACGGAAACCGGGCCGCAACCGGTAACGGAAAGGGGGCTGTTTATGTTTGGTTGTAGTCTTTTCGCTCGGTTCTCCGTCTCAACAGTAGGGCTAGAACCGAGCGAAAAGACTACAACCAACCCCCCTTTCTGTTTCCGGTCAACGAGCAACGAGTCTCTCAACAGAAATCAATGGATTTACAAAATGCCAAATAAATAACGACAGAACAGTGTTTTGCTACGATGAGGATGTGTGCGTTGCCTGGGGAGATGGTAGACTACACTCTCCCCAGGCAACGCACACGTCCTCATCTTTCTGAAAAAGGATTTAAAGTGTAAATCCAGGTCTGCTGTGCTTCCTTCGGACACAGGTTTTTTATTTTACTTACTATCCAAGTTTAAAAGAAGAAGGAATAATGCCTCAGATTGCACTCTGTTTATATTTTAAGATTTTATTTATACATTGGATAGACATCTTGAGTTAAGTTCTTATTTTATGTGGACAAAAGCTACGTCTATTTTACTATCCATGTTTAGAAGGAGGAGGAATGATGCCTCAGCTTGCACTTTATATTGTTCACAAATATTATTTAAGTTTTTATTTTATGTGGACACTAAGCTATATTTTCAAATATTCAATATGCTTAAAGGAAGCAGGATTATTACCTGTTTTTCCGCTTTATTTAGTTTTTACACATTTCAAGATTTTATTTAAAGTCCCATTTGTCTTGTTAACTTTATTGTTGTTGATCCGAAAATGATCCGACCCGTGACTCAAAAACCGTGACCCGATCCGAACCGTGAGTTTTGTGATCCGTTGCACCCCTAATGAACGCGCAGTACACCCGCATATGCATATCTTTTCTAATGCGTATGCCTGAAATTTAAAATTGCTTGAACACTATTGATACCTGCTTAGACCAAAGTAAGACAACTTTAAGTTTTTGTTACTATACCTTAAACACGTGTAACCATACCTTTTAACAAAAGCGCTGCTTTGCACTTTAGTTGCAATTGTGCAACACACTTGCTCCTTTCTGCAACACACTTGCTCCTGCACACTATTTCATTCATAAGCCACTTAGTTCAAAAACGAAATGGGAAAAAACACATCTATTCAAAATACAAAACACATTGGGAAATTGAAAATGCTTAGATACACCTCTGAAAAGTAAACACTTACCAAACCGAACACCAATCAGTCAGCTATAAAGGTCAAAGGGCAGGGGCGTAGCTTGGGCCGGGGCTTCCGGGGCGGGGCCCTGGGCGTCCGGGGGGCCCCGGCTGCCCGACGGGCGCCGTGCTGGCGGCGGTGTGAAAGCAGCATAAGATGTCATAAGTGTTTTTAGAAAGGAACTGACCGCATTATACAGACTCTCTTCTCTCATAACATCACAGTCAGGGTGGCTTATATATTTTATCTTCCTCTGCCTTAATGTATGTCATTTGGTTACAGTAGTGATATTTTGGCCAGGAATAAAAAAGTAAATACACTCGCACTTTGGCTACTTCATTTATTTTATTTTATTTTCAACATTTACAAAAGATAGGGCCTGCTGGGAAATCTGTTCGTCCAATCACCGTGATGTTTTGAGTGTACATACGACGTACCCTACATGTTACTCCCGTATACCACAATGCAATGCGGTCGTGTTTTTCCGAAGGAGAAGAAGAAGCTGATTAACCGCGAAAACAAATACATTCAATGATGGAGTCTCCGTCTTCGTTTAGAAATGTCTGAATTCAAAATTAATTTAAAAAAACTAGAACAAGGAAATGTAACATTCAACATCAATACAACCTCCAGCTTTCCTCGTGAGTGCCCGGTTTGTTTACAAGATGTGGGCGCATCTGTCTGCGTCACACAAATACCCGGCGCACTTACTGACGCACATGACGTTTAAAAATGTTCAGCGTAGTGTCCGAATCCTTGTTTGTTCGTTCCCTATATAGTGCACTATATCATGAACACTATATAGGGAATAGTGAGTGAGTGTATAGCGAACGACTTCGAACACAGCTAGTATCTCCAACTCTAACATATTGTTAAAAGCTAAGCCATCCCATTGCAATGTTTAGCAAGCTAAAAAGTGGTACTAAAAAACGTAAAGAGAAGAAAGACCTGGATGCGCGCAATTCGAAATGTTTGCACAGCGTTTTTCCTGTACCTCACCATACCAGTGACAGTAGCCACGGCAGAGCGGTCATTTTCCGAACTCAAACTGATAAAGACTTCCCTAAGGAACGCCATGGCACTGTAGCGATTGAGTGTATTGGCCATACTCTCAATCGAGAATGAAAGAGCAAGGAAATTGGATTTCACCTCTATTATCAACGAGTTCGCTGAACAGAAGGCACGCAGAGTTAACTTCTGAACGGGTAAGAGCAGTTGTTATTTTATTATTGGTTATGGCCGCTGTGCCCTGTAGGAGTATGTTACCATTGGCCATTTTGATTAGGCCATAGTTGTGCTGTTTGGGAAATGTAGTTGTGTGGTCAGCTGAATGGAGTATTTATGTTTTGTTTTTGATAGTACGTAGTGTGTTGCAAATACAGTGTACGTGGTCCTAATAATGTTTCCGTGATTTTGACGTGTGTTCTAGGGATGCTAAGTCTCTGTCCATGGTTCTGATGATGATTTTTGCGTTCTCTCGTTGTGGCGGCTGTTGGCTTAGGCCCTATGGGGGAGTGGATGCATTCGCGTGTGTGTTTGTGTGTGTGTGTGTGTGTGTGGGGGGGGGGGCCCAGCGCGATCTTGCCCCGAGGCCTAGCACAACTAAGCTACGCCACTGCCAAAGGGCAGTTGGGCACGTCCCGGGGCAGCGTGGGGGGACCACTCATTGTGTGCCTCCATAAGCCTTCGAGGGTGACTGCACCATCATGCAAAGATAGCTCCCTACAATACCCAACGTATAATCACATTTCTAGATGCACTTCATGATGCAGGTGAACAGGACAGATCAGTGCAGCCCAGGTTTGTTGATGTCTGGCATAATGTTAGTTTCCATCGGGTTGTTCTGGTCTGGAACTGGTTCCACCCATAATCCATTTGAAGTCCTATACCTGCCCCCTTACTCGCCATTTCTAAACCTTATAGAAGATTTCTTTTCGGCTTGAGGATGGCGTGTATATGACCGCCAACCACATTCCCGCCTGCCTCTTCTGCAGGCAATGGAACAGGTCTGCGGAGACATTGAGGTAAGGTCAATCCATGGATGGATTCGGCACAAAAGGCGAGGATCCATTAGCCCACCCACGCACATTGTGTCTTTTATTTGGGGTGGCACTTGATTGTTAAAAACTTAAAAAACATTTTAAAACACACGCACCACGTCACTCAGAGCGGCCGTTTTCCCGCAGCCCGTCAGGCCGTAAACAACGGATTGAAAGAACGTTCTTGTGGACACTAATGTCTTATTGATAAACCTGTGTCATTTGATTGGGTGCTTCGATGTTGTGCGATGTGTCATGTTATCTGAGGGGGTTCGCGACACGAGAATGTTTTTAGTGCAAATGACAGAAAGACATTTAATTGTCGTTTTAGGCAATCACTTATTTAGGTAAACCGAATCATTTTAAGTGCAATATTTATTTATAATATGAAAAAATAAGACTTTATATAAAAATAATAGGTCAAAATTAGACCAAAATAATGATGCATGTATTTCAGCTTTCTTTAGACCGTTTCTGTTCAGGAATTTTCATTTTTTTTCAGACTCTGGGTGGCCTGCAGGGTGGCCATCCTCTGACTGCCCCCCCTGGCCCCCACGTGGCTACGCCCCTGATAAGAGTATGTTTTTGCAGAAGATATGACCAACTGACGAATTTACCAATTTTCCCTTTTCAGTTTCTAGATTTATTCAGCTGTTAAAAGTGGGAAAATAGATAAACATAAAATATTCTGTTTCGTTATTACATCTAACATTTTTATTTGATTATTATTTCACTGAGCTAAGTGCATAGGAGTTTCCTATAAAATCACCTAAAGAGAGAGTGAGAGAGAGAGAGACTAGGCCTATTTAGGGAGGCCTATTCACACGCCCTAAATTATTTATTTTTTTGGTTTGGTGCGGTTGCTTTTCACATTGCAATCGCAACAGTTTCAGAATTTGTCAACAACGCACATGTGTGCAAAGATCGTTAAATCATTGGACAAAAAAATCAGGGGCAGGGTCAACAGGTAAAGATAGAAAAGTGAGGGGAAGCGTCTGTGAAAGTAGGCCTACATTTTCATGGATATCCAACGGGCACTCGTTGTGCTGATATTGATTTGTTGATGCGGACCGGTCGAACTCCTTCTCCCGCATACTGATGCTGATTGTGTTAAATGCGTCAGCATTTTTATATGTGTTTTCAAGCATACGTTTTATGTGGGTGTCTGTCCAAATATCCAATAATATGCCGTCTCCTCTTTGCTCCATGCTGAGCCACGACTCATTTTCGCCAGACGGTCCGACAATTTAATTGGCTGATAGTATTGGAGTTACCGGCGCTAATCAAACAATAATTCCCATAATGTGCGCGGCTGAGCGGGTGCCCGTTACGTCCAAAGAGGCGTAGGCCTATGCTTTTTAGAATTTGATCAGACCGAGGTGCGTTCGCTTTCACATCTCAAGCGAACCGCACCAGGGTTCGTTTGGAAGGGAACACCTCTTCAGGGAGTTCTCGGCCGTTTGATGTGGTGCGCATCAAAGTGTTGTGCATTCACACCAACGCAAACGTGAACCAAGGCACAAATCTCGTTTAGTGCGCACTAAATGCTGTTGGTGTGAAAGCACGAATTAACTTGTGAAACAGATAAGTATCGTCATGCAATCCATTGATTTCAACAATGTAACTGTATTCTAAATACTGTTACGTATTTTAAGAATCTAAGCTACCCACACATAGATTAGATAGAAGCAGGACCAAACATATAAGCCGTAAATACTATACATAGCCACAAGGGGAGCAATACCTTATTGGAGGCTGCTCCAGCCACAGATAGCAGCACTTTTATATATACGAAGAAGCCGAAGTCATTACGTCACCCCGGCTACGCCCACTTGGCGGTCTCTTACCTGTGCGCCCAGTGTGAAGAGACCAGAGATTAATAACCACACGAGAGGCCCGTGGCCCATAGATCAGAGATTTGCAGCGACACCCGCGAGGGGACATGGGCCTTTGCCCATGTCCCGTAGTAGCCAGAGTTATTATCTCTCACACGTGTTCCATTCTTTAGCTACAATTCCCTCCGTATAGCTTCAGTTACCATGCCGAAACATGCAGACGACTTATAATAAATGAAGTGAGTCTAAAGCAACCCGGGATTGGACAACTTTCTTCGAGAATATGCAACATATTTGGTGACCCGAGACGTTTGGAAGGAAGTCCCGAGAAATCCCGGCGGGCGCGACGCTAAAACAACTTCAACAGGCCCGCACGTCTGAGGTAAGTATAACTCATTGTTTTAAAGATTAAATCTGAAATAGGATTGGTTATAAGAACATTTAGGTGTAAGTTTGTTTTAGCCACCGTCCAGTCGTTACCCCCTGACCCACCTACACACGTGAAGTCCCCACCGCTTCCCCCCCCTCCAGGCCCCCTACACACGAGTACCCTCTCCCCCCTCTCCCCATCCCTTTGTTTACCTGGGCGCTCCTGGCTGTTTGATAAGGCAATGGTAGCCTGCACAAAGGGACCCCCAGTGTGTTATGTCTCTCCGTCTGTCTCTGTCTCTGTGTCTGTCTGTACCACGTGGTAGGTGGTTTTTGTGTTATATGATGAACGTCTCGAAGTTAAGCCGAGATCATCATAAGGTAATTGGTGAATGTCTCGAAGTTAAGCCGGGCCACCATAAGGTATATTTATTACCGACCATAAAGTTCCAAACTCTTTACGGTGGGGGGAGGAAAGGTCAGGTTTTTAACGTTAATCTAGCTTAGTTGCATATTAAAACGGAGGCTTGGCCAAGGAGTTCAAATTGGATTGATTCCTCCCGGTTCAGTTAAGTCTAATGTGCAATTTTGATTAGTATAGAACGCAGCCGTAGAGTGTAACCACGTGGTGTTAAAGAGACGGCGCGTCTTCGTGACGTGGGTTTCCTTTGTCCAGACGTCCGCCATCTTGGGTCTTGCAGAGACCAAGAGCAGCGGGGAGCCCAACTACGGTGTTACATTCTCTCTCCCTCTTCCTCTCTCCCTCTTCCTCTCTCTCGCTCGTGATACCCCCCCACTCCCTTTGTCCCAGTCTTCACAGGTCCAGTAGTCAGACCCCCCCCCATCCCCCTGAGAAGGCAACTCGCCTCTCTATTGTTAGTTAAATTGCCCCTTACCCCCTCAAACCCTCAAACCCTCACACCTAGCCATGTGTTGGAACCAGGATGTAAATTTAGCCTTTGCGACCTGTGTTTGTGTGCATTGATCTTAATATTCTCTCTCTCTCTCTTCAGGAAATAGCAGTATATGCAGTAACGAATGCCTAACACTCAGACATTATGTTTTTCAGGTTGCTAAGCCCTTCTGTCTATTCAACATGCGTTTTGTGTATCAAAACAGAAGTGCAATAGACACGGGTTGTGTCATGCACATTGATTAGGGAACCAGGATGGTTCAAATAGACACGGGGTTCAACTGTTAAAATAATGTTTAATTAATAAATGGTTTTAACCGGTGCACAAGGCGGGAGTTAGCTCAACTGCTGTAGTTCAATTACAATAACATTTGTTTCAAACGATAACTTCTGAATTTTTCTTTTAGGTTCAGTTTTTGTTTTGTTTATAGAATATCACCATATATTTAATACCAAGATGTGCATAATTGTTGTAAGTTTGGATGACTCTTTATTCTACCTAGTTTAGACGGTTTTGATTGACCTAACTCAAGATTCACCAGGTGTCAGACGTAGGATTGTGGCACTTCCTGGGAGCCCCCGAGCCACACGTCGACTGCACCAGGTGTCAAGACGTAGGATTGTTGCACTCCTTGAGGAGCCTCCGAGCCACGCGTTAATCGACTAATCGTTCCTGCAGAGTTCTGAGGTGGTAACGGTGGAGCTCAATGGGAGGCTCCGGGAGAGTACAATCGCGGGCTCACACGGGGAGTGGTGGCGGTGGAGCTCATGGGGAGGCCCCGGGAGAGTTGTCATTCGCGGGCTCACACGGGGAGAAATCGGGTGGGTCAGTAAGTCAGAAGGTTGAATTAATGTATCGATTTGATGTTGACCAACAAAAAACTAGATAATTATAATAATAAATACTGTTCATGTAATGGTATAGTTAGGTCTGGGACCTGCGTAGCAAAAAAAACTGTTTTGGAAATAGTAATGAACGTGTCCGGGACATGTGTAGCTATAAAATAAGTAAAGATAAAACTGAGTTTTACTTTACTTCACTTTGCTAAGACATATTCACGTTTGATGTGGTATGCAGAAAGTGGCGCAATAGGATATTGTGCAGAGAATAAGGCGTATTCACGTTTGATGTGGTATGCGATGTACATAGGAGTGAATCAAAGTGTGGGCAACATCAAATGCGAGCAATAGGTAGAATAAATGAAGATTAGGTCATCCAATATACATAGTTAGTGTAGGACAATCAGGTAGTATGATGAAGGTAACTGTTATGAGATACGGTTAACACAGAAGTGATATTGAACATGCACATTTCAACATTGTTATTTCCCTTTTACATCTTTTTGGTTATAGCAACTAAACTACGGCGTGGTTAGCTTTGGTTGTCATTCAATGCGCATGGCTGAAGCAATGCGCAAGGAGGGATGTAGTGTGAAATTAAACCAAAGGAGATACTGTAAAACAATTAAAATTAGAATTCATGGAAATATGTTTTTGAACAACTAACTGCTGTACATGAGTTTGTATTTCTGCAATAGAAGCAAAAAGTTCCAGATGCAGACACACCCGGAGCCTACAAACTACCACCGCCGAGCAAGGCAATATCCCGGATTTACTTGAATAACACATTTTAAAACAACCATACCAGACTATGTTTGTTATTGTGTAATGTTGCTTGGTTGCGAGTGCAACCCGTTATTTCTGAATCGCTGCATTAATAATGGTACAGTTGATCTTCCTTGAGGCGATTGTTTTACAGGCCACCTGTTACTGACACGACGACGACGGAGAACCTGTTTGAAGGCTCCCATGATGTAGGAGTAACCTCTCTGAGTTGAGCCCTTGACAAGGAGGGACGAGTCTTGGGTTCATGAATTACAGGCCAGACGGCGACAGAAAAAACAATGACTGCAATAATAACAAGCCCAAAACCACCCACATGAACCGGCGCACCAATACACGAAGATCACCTGAACCCCCCAAATCCATGCCCAAACCACCCACATGAACCGGCGCACCAATACACGAAGATCACCTGAACCCCCCAAATCCATGTTAGCTTATCAATCATTTTGAATTTTTTAAAATTGTATTATGACTACCAATTTTTACTTTACTTTTGCACATGATGAAAATTGTATGGCCTTGTAGCACATAACCAAAAGTATTAGCTCAGGATTTCTATGAATAGTTTTGTTTGTGTGCTGTTTGGACATGTGATTGTATGATAACAAGATTTATGTTCATTGTTGTATTGTTAAATAATGACCTGTATTCCCAATGAGACCCACAAGGTGAATGACGTCTCAGTATTATGAGAGCATTGTGGTTTTTTTCCTCTATTCAAGAGTTTTCCACGCGTGTTGATGATTGATCCTAATTTGACTATGTTTTCGGTGTGGTAAATGGTGTTTATGATTTAAAATATTATTGTATGGTCATCTAAGATGACCAAGGAGGGATTGTTACGTATTTTAAGAATCTAAGCTACCCACACATAGATTAGATAGAAGCAGGACCAAACATATAAGCCGTAAATACTATACATAGCCACAAGGGGAGCAATACCTTATTGGAGGCTGCTCCAGCCACAGATAGCAGCACTTTTATATATACGAAGAAGCCGAAGTCATTACGTCACCCCGGCTACGCCCACTTGGCGGTCTCTTACCTGTGCGCCCAGTGTGAAGAGACCAGAGATTAATAACCACACGCGCGCAGGGTCACGGGCCTCTGCCCGTGGCCCATAGATCAGAGATTTGCAGCGACACCCGCGAGGGGACATGGGCCTTTGCCCATGTCCCGTAGTAGCCAGAGTTATTATCTCTCACACGTGTTCCATTCTTTAGCTACAATTCCCTCCGTATAGCTTCAGTTACCATGCCGAAACATGCAGTCGACTTACAATAAATGAAGTGAGTTTAAAGCAACCCGGGATTGGACAACTTTCTTCGAGAATACGCAACAATACCAACTATTTCAATTTGAACTGTAACGGGTTACAGTTAGTTACATATCAAATCTAATATTCTACCGTTTTCTTAAACAAGCAATGAGAGGATGGATGCTTTAATGAACAGTCTCAAATGGGCTAGTGAAATCGAGCCATCCTTCCTGCAGGAATCTCTTACCTCTGATTGGTGGTTGGGCGTCTCCTGTTTGACGAATACAAAAATGCAGCACGAGCGCGCCTAACATAGTTTCTGCTGTTCCTTCTGTCAAAGAGGCTTGCTAGTCTTTATCAGAAAATCCTCGATTTCCAGCTGTGTTATAACATGACCAGGTAATAATTCCTTTTAAAACCTTGACATAATCTGTCAGATGTCTATTAAATGACAGATGAACACAAGTCGATTTTATCTATGCCTCTTCTTGAATTGCTTCATGTTTTAGTCGGATGAGGCTTGTAATGGTGCGTAGCATGATAAGCATGATAAGGATCACAAGTTTAATTAAAATGTATGTTGAGACAATATTCCGATATCAATAAAACAATATTTGTTTTGAACTTCGCATTTTTAGTATCCATTTTCAATATTTATGTATAGTTTACTTTGAAAACCAATCTTTCTGTAACTGTAAACACCAAAAAAAAAAAGGGAAATATGTTCATTTTCGAGTGAAAATGACCCAAAGGAATTGAATATACCTAAAATTTGTTATTACAGTTCACATCCATTTGATTATTCCTTCATCCAAACAGTCTATTTTCCAGAAAACGTATCATTTAAATCCAAAAACATAATATGTGTAACCCGTGGCATATAAAGACTGGGACCAGAAAATAATTACTTTCTCTCCATTGAAACCCTTTGATATTTTTCGATCTCATAGGTCCCATGGCCTCTACCGGAAGGGGCGTGGCTTCGGCACTCTATTATCCTTTCCGTGCAACTAACTGCGGGGGTGGAGCATGGACATATTATAGAATGGACTGAAATGGACCAAAATGGCGCCCATTCATTCTTATGTAAACTGCTCGATGGCGCAGGGCAACATCAAGGAGAGATGCTTCCGCATCATGGGAGCCTAGCCACGCCCTAGTTCATGACGTACCGGATGCAGAAATATTCTAGTTTTTTAGCATTGTTAGCATTGTAGCATCATAAGCGAGAGGTCTGAGCGATAGCAGTCGCATTGTTTACCGACCATGGAAGTATAAGTTAACTTCATAAATATGAAAGATTGCTCCATATAACATATAATACCATTACCAACAACATAATAAATGTATGTTGGCCTAGAAAACCATACAGTACAATGTTATTGCTTCAACAGCGACGAAGCCAAGTCGGCGTCCGTTTTGCACTCTTCGGAGTCCCTTACGTGACGCCATTCCGCAAAAGCTCGCCCTAGGTTCACTCATGTCTGGTCTCTTCTCTGGTCCAACTTCTTCTTATTCTTCTTCTGTTCCACCGACAGTCGCCTCTTGGCTCCCTTATCAGTCGATTGATCCATGATGAATGCAACAATTGCCTCGCAACTGGCTGTTTATATCTAGCCGGTGCCATGTTTGGGGGCGTGTCTGTGCCGTAAAGCATTTTCGAAAATACAATCTGACTACATTTTCGAGGCGATGTGATACATCCGCTGCGTCACATCCGGATTGTGTCGGTCCGAACAGAGCAAGTTGCATATTCGCTTTTTCCTTGGAGAAGCGACAAGGGGCAATGAAACACCCACCAAACGACCCAGAAATGGTTGTAGAACCATCAGAATAACTCTGAACCTGCATAATTAATGTCATTTTGGCTAAAAATGTTGCATAGTGGGCCTTTAAGAAACAGATTCCATCCAACTATTTACGAAAAATGCAATCAATAATTTATATACAAATACATGGTTACATATCGATCAGCAACGAGGTTGGAGGTGCCTACCCACATAAATATTTGTAAGACGCCTACGCCAACATTGTTAACTGTCATACAACAAGCAAATGAAAAATTAAATACTAACACAACTGAAAAGGTTTATTAGGCTATTAACAATATTATAAAAATGATACCGTAATGCACCCGTTCTTTGTCTTTGGATCTTTTGAATAAATGGATCAATAAATGGATCAATAAATGGTGAATCGCAAGCAGAGGACCGTGAGTCATTGAGCAGCAGCTGAACCAGTCTAAAAATCCCTTTATCACTAAAACACTTTTGGGGATAAAAAGTCACCACAGTGCCAAAACCATCAACGTCATTCATGTTAAGTAAAAGGAAAAACCTCGGACACGAGAAGTTAACGGAGTCGTGCACTAGGCCCTCTCGAATGCCGGGCCGAAACAACATTTGTTTCACTACGACTCCTTTCAGCTGCCCACCCCTCCTTCTCCAGCAAAAAATAATAACATAAAAAGGCAAATAAAACGCTTGAGGTGGCGTTTTGAAAGACTCCAGGCTCCAGTCAGGGAAAGCTCCCATTGGTCTGAGTCCCGATCACCACCCCCTGAGGCTTCTTGCTACATTCAAGACTTCCACTCCTGATTGCTTGGTTTCTTCTACGCTTCTAGAGAACATCTGTCTCTTGCTTTACGGACGACAGCAGATAAATCATATCATAAGATGAGATACGCTTTGTGCTGAATGTATAGCTCGTGTGTCTGGACCAGACACACAAGCTGGGGTAGCTCGCTAGCTATGGATCATTGGCTAACTTTGAGGCTCTTGCTTAAGCTGGGGAATGTAGATGATGATGATGATGATGATGATGTTTGAACATTTTTAACTAGTCAGTAATAGGAAGGGTTTGTGTCCACATGACTTGATGAGCTCTTCTATGTGTTAGAGGTCCTCTTCTATGTGTTTGAAGTAGAGATGTCCGATATTATCGGCCCACCGATATTATCGGCCCGATATTAGCATAAAAATGTAATATCTGTCAATATCGGTATCGGATTTTTTTTGCCTTAAAACCGATAAAAAAAAGAAAAAAAAAACATGGCACTTTTCCCTTAAATTAAGTTGAAGTATTTTTCTTATTTTGCACAGACAATGTTAACATTTGGAAAGCCTTGTGTGTTTGAAGTGCTCTTCTATTTGTTTGAGGTCCTCTTCTATGTGTTTGAAGTGCTCTTCTATGTGTTTGAAGTGCTCTTCTATGTGTTTGAGGTCCTCTTCTATGTGTTTGAGGTCCTCTTCTATGTGTTTGGGGTGCTCTTCTATGTGTTTGAGGTGCTCTTCTATGTGTTTGAGGTGCTCTTCTATGTGTTTGAGGTGCTCTTCTATGTGTTTGAGGTCCTCTTCTATGTGTTTGAGGTGCTCTTCTATGTGTTTGAGGTCCTCTTCTATGTGTTTGAGGTGCTCTTCTATGTGTTTGAGGTGTTCTTCTATGTGTTTGAGGTGCTCTATGTGTTTGAGGTGCTCTTCTATGTGTTTGAGGTGCTCTATGTGTTTGAGGTGCTCTTCTATGTGTTTGAGGTCCTCTTCTATGTGTTTGAGGTGCTCTATGTGTTTGAGGTCCTCTTCTGCTCAGGAGCTCCTGGTTGAACAGGTCCTACCGTGTCCTTGTCCATCAGCAGGACCTTCATGCCCGGCCCGCTGTCCTCGATCATCCTGGTGACGTACTGCTTCACTGCCAGCGTCACGTTCATCTTCAGTCCGTAGTGTTGCGATACTCTGTAGTATTATCACACGACACTCCGTGGTATGACACGTTCACGTCCTACGATACAGTACTACTGTAGTATTATCAGACACTACTCCGTGGTATGACACCTTCAGTCCTACGATACAGTACTACTGTAGTATTATCAGACACTACTCCGTGGTATGACACCTTCAGTCATACGATGCAGTGCTACTGTAGTATTATCAGACACTACTCCGTGGTATGACACCTTCAGTCCTACGATACAGTGCTAGTATGTGGAGCTTTGGTCCGGAGTTCTGCTCCTGAAAGGATATATATATATATATATATATATATATATATATATATATATATATATATTCCGACACGTATTTGTGTATATTTTTGTTGATACATATATTTTTTATATTTGTAGATATACATTTGTCAATATATATCTGTAGATATATATTTGTAGATATAAATTTGTCAATATATATTTGTCTATATTTCTGTAGATATATAAAGTGTAAGGTGGAGGCTATGCAAAGTCCAGGTGAACTCTTAATAGGTGAGTCTTGAGTCTCTGGAAGCAGGGAGCTCGTTCCACCAACGCGGGGCCAAAACAGAGAAGAGTTGAGACGCTGATGTGACCTTTGCTCGCTCTTAGTGATGGCGGTGCCATCAGTCGAGTTCAGCATCTTTAACTTAGGCTAAACTTCAAATATACGACAATGTTTGAAATTGTGTTAAATGTTCACAAAGTTATAAATGAAGAGAGAATTCAAACGGTTCTGTGTGTGGTTTGTTAACTCAAACTGAGTTATATAGCTGCTACATATTTATTTAAAATATACATGACACATACAGGTACCTACCAGAGGCGTCGTCAGCCCCTTTTTACTGGGGCACGTGCCCCAGTAAAAGTCTCCAGTGCCCCAGTAAAATTCCATTGATCATTATTAAATTAATCTGCAGAAGCGCCGCACTCGCTATGGAATCGACAGGATTCATCAAGTACATCTCCTGCTGCCTCGGGAGTCTTCAGTCGAGCCTGCCTCTTACCAGCCAATCAAAAAACGAAAGGGGCTACATAAAAGCCAATCAGAAAATAGCCCTATTGTATCTGGGTAAGATTTAACGCAACAACCAATGAAAAAAATCAGTTATTTACGGATTCGTCCACGTGACTCTTCTGAATGTTTCAGTGGTAAAGTGTGTAAAGTATGACCAAGTGTTTCTTTCTGTTCAATAGTCTAGATAGAACTTTATCAATCCCCTGTAGGAGAGATTTGTTAATAAAACAATAATGGTAAAAAAAATAAGGAATCTCCCACTTCCGGCTTCCATGAAAGAGAACCATACTAATTCACACAATAGCGTTGATGCAAATCTAGCATTAAAGGTTAATTTAAGGAAGTTCTCTCCAGTCACGCTGAAACTAGTTTGCTAGTAGTAGCGCTTTAATTTGCAGTGTAAGAGAATTCTGAGAAATCTGAATGCTGACAAAATTCTCAGAATTCTGACACTGCAATTTATTTGCACGCTACGACTAGTGAACTACTTTAAAAAAAACTCGACACTGCGACCAGGCGACAAATGACTGGTGAGAAGCTTCTTAAATTAACCTTTAATGCTAGATTTGCAGCACTTTAATTCCCGTCAACTTTGTTTTCTAACACCAGCATTTCCACAACTATGCTCATGTTCGTGACTGCTATAGGCCTACAAAACCATTTATAGTGCATCTATTTTTCTGCTGGGTAATGCAGCTTTAATTTGGGCTCTGATTCTGAATAAATGCCGCTGCTGAACTGTGTGAATAAATAAAGGGAACTGAAATCTAAAGAAGACACATGGTTTTGATGTAGGCCTACCGTGAATTCCAGCTGAAAGTGGAACATTGCTGCCATCAGGGGAAATTAATGTAACCTAGGCATATTGTAAGTAGCTTTCAATTCCTTGTTTTTTTGTTGATCATGTTTCGTTGGAAACCACGGGAGCTGGAAACAGCCCAGAGTAAGTCATCTCCTTTTTTAACGTTACAACAAATTCACAACTTGTTTGACACAAACAATGACAACTTGATTACTGTTAAAGAATGTTGCCCACATAATTAGCACCAGTTTTTCAATACTGAGCGTCTGTAGCCTGTAGTTTTATAGCACACACACACACACACACACACACACACACACACACACACACACACACACACACACACACACACACACACACACACACACACACACACACACCATGCGTGCACGCACACACGCGGAAAATGAATAATGAATGAAAAATTGTCTGTCTTCAAAACTTGAGGAAGTTTTAGTGGACAAAAACTTCCTTAACACAAAAAAGGAAATTATGGATATACAGGGTGTTTTTAACATATATGGATCCAACAATGTTCCCAACACTGACACAGATAATTCAGATCATTGCACTCACAATTCCTGTAAACAGTTGTAGTTGTGAGCGATCTTTCAGTGTGTCGAGAAGGCTCCACACCTGGCTTAGGTCAACCATGGGGCAAGGAAGGCTTCACCAACTTTCTCTTTTGTCCATTGAAAAGGAGCAACTATGCAAAGTGAGTCAAAGCCACGTTATTGACCGCTTTGCCACCATGAAGGCGCGGCGATACAGCTTAATAGTGAAAAAATAATCATTAAAAAAGGCTCTATGCAGTAGTGTATGGCCTTATTTAGTTTAATTTAAGAGCTTTGATGGTTCTATAACATTTTCCAGGTTGATTGGTGGCAATGAGCCACCTCACCTTAAGTCAGAAATTCTATTAGTTTTAAACCTTGTTTCTTGCCTTTTTAGTACATGTCGTTCTGGCAAAATTATGCTGTTTCCACACAGCTTCTAAATAAATATAGATGTGTAGACTTCTCCTGATAAAGAGGTGAAGGTCATAAAGAGACTTTTTGTTTATTTGTCAGTTACCTTATTTGTAAATCTTTGAGATGTGTATGTGTTTAAATAAATATAATTGTACGGTACTCATGAATCCATCTTTGCGTCTTTACCTTTACCAGTGCTTTAATATAGCCTACAATATGACAGTGACAATGATTTTGAAGCTTGTACATACCCTTCTGTATCCATCTATTTCATATTGTGCACACGTAAAAAAAAAAATGTTGGCAGTTGGGGGCCTTTGCCCCAGTAAAACTCTAGGTCTAGCAACGCCCCTGGTACCTACATTGGCGTGTGTTTGCTACGCGAGGGCAGACCACAAACGGTACAGCTTCCTTTTTGCGCGACTCGAGAGGAGACCCGGAACAGGTGGCAGTCTTGGCGCTCGTAGTACACAGCGCTACAACCGCTAAAACCGGACGCCGATACCCGAGAGAACCTTATAATTGGTTGAAATCATTAGAATGTGGTCCGGTTCGGCGCTGGTTCTGCTCTGTGGAGTTTGGACCGTGAACGCAGGTAAATAACGGTTTTATTCCGACTAATCCGAGAAAGTAAAAAAAAAGTACTTGCCACTATTTTTGGCAACGCATCTGTCTGACGCATTCTCATATACGTGTATGTGTGCACAGCACATGCATGTATACATGTGCACATACACGCATGAGAATGCATATCTATTCAGACCTGTAATTCATGTCTTAGACTTTTTCACACAGCTATAGATAATTTCTTTTTTTTATTCTCTATTTATGGTTATATTTACTTACTTCCTCGTCCGCAGCCAGCCAGCTACACTCCTCACTCCTCACTACTCAGTATCTGTGTACTGACAAGTATATGTAGCCATGTAGCCTTTTTGTGATGTAGTGACACTTAGTGAACAAATGTACCTGTCATGAAGGATGACTTAAGTCTCAAAAGAGACCTAAGGCCTGTATACCTGCATAACTGTTAATTGAACTTAAAAGATATCCAGATGTTGGAAATTAACATCAATATGAAAATCTTCAACCAGGAAATAATCATAATCAAACCTTTTGTTTCAATCTGAGACAAAATAAGTTGCATAATAAAATCACAAAGTCAAGACGAAGCTCTCTCTCTCTCTCTCTCTCTCTCTCTCTCTCTCTCTCTCTCTCTCTCTCTCTCTCTCTCTCTCTCTCTCTCTCTCTCTCTCTCTCTCTCTCTCTCTCTCTCTCTCTCTCTCTCTCGCATCATAGAAGAACTTCTAGCAGGTCAGGAAAACCTGTTTGAAAGGAGATGAAAAATACACATATTGCATTCCTCTCACCACATGCAATAGTCATCACCTCAGTAAACAATAAATTAATTGAAAGATTAAAATAAATTCAATGGCAATTATTGCAAATTAAACTAATTATTTCCTATAGGTTTACTTGTATTTTGTGCTAAAATTCAAAGTATCTGATCTGTATTTACAATACAGCTTGATTCTGCATCTCTATTTACAGCTCATTAATCCCTGTCAATGTTTACTGTTGCTATGGCAAAAAGAAACTGCTGACGTTAGCAGATGTTAGCTAGCTTAGCTAAATCATCTGAACAATGATAACCCATAATATCACAATTCGGCATATTTAAACAATAAAACTACCAATAGTCACAGCCCTTCAACTCTGGGCTAATATGTTGTCACAAGTATGCAGTTAATACGGTCACATCACATTCAATGTAAAAACATTTTCTACTTTGTTTTGAACATGTCTCAAAATGTAGCCTAGCTAGCCCCAGGCTAACGTTACTTAGCATATATGCCTCTGTCATGCTAAATTTGTACCGGCTGCCAAATTTGTACCGGGCGCGTCATCCATACGTAATCCATTCCAAACCTGCATGGCAGCAGATGATCGCATCGTCCGTTGCCGGGCAGGTTTCAAAAAACATTTGCGCTCATGTTGCCAAAGACGAAATAACATAATACAGTTAACGGATCGCTAGATAACACTTGTTTTTACTTTATATTTGTATTGTATTTAATTGTTTAATCAAATTTAGCAAGTAAACTGAGTGTTTAAAGCAGGTCAAGGACGAAATAGCACAATACAGATAACAGATCGCTAGATTGAAGGTTCGCGAATGTTCGTGAACCTTTCACGTCATTCGACGCGATCGTCCGTTGCCAGGCAACGGACGAAGCGATCATCTGTTGCCAGGCAGATTTGGAGTGGATTACGTATGGATGACGCGCCCGGTACAAATTTGGCAGCCGGTACAAATTTAGCATGACACCTCCACTCGCTCGTCTCCCGGCGCAGCAGCACCTGCTGGGGTGTTGACCCCGTCACCAAATAGGTCTGACAATTTAGAACATTTAGCAGCTTCCACCTCCAGAGACTTCAGCTTTTTCAGTGCCACCCGAGCGTTTCTTACGTTTATCCATGTTCAGCTCCGTCCCGACTCCCGCGACTCCGGCCCGCGCCATGAGGTCCCACCCACCCTGGTTTGTGCTGTGATTGACAGCACTGTCAGGGCTCTCTGAGCCTTTCAGCCCATGATTGATTGACAATGACAAACATAGACCAATAATATGCGTCGATGCTGGCCACACACTGCTAGCCCTCTGTAGCCCATTGGCCGGCCCAATTGGAGGGAATTTAGAGAGAGAGGAAAAAAGAAAACATAGCGGACCTGACCAGCCCACATTGGATCAACTGCCCACCGGGACGATGCCCGGCATGCCAGGCGGCCAGTCCACCCCTGGGACACTGTGCTGTCGGAGGAGACGTAAAACCGACGTCCTGACTCACTGAGGTCATAAAAGATTCCAGGGCAAAAGAGTAGGGGCTTCCCCGGGGTCCTGGCCCAACCAGGCTCATTCAGTCTGGCCCCTAATCATCCTCCTGTATAATGGGCTGACTCATTAATTCACTCACTCTCCACCTCAAGCTGGTGTGTGGTGAGCATTCTGGCGCAGATTGGAAGCCGTGCATCACCCCAGTGGGGGCTACACGCTGGTGGTGGTTAGTGAGGTCCCCCTTCACTGTAAAGCGTCTTTGAGTGTCTAGAGAAGCGCTGTATAAATTCAATCCATTATTATTATTATGAGGTAGTTTACCAGTGTTCTGGTAACTCACAGAGTCTACCTGGCAACACGCACACAATAACTTGTATTATATACCCCTCACAGCTCATAAACCTTTATTTAAAACGTTGTTCTGAAATTTGCAAAAGTCATTGTGCTTTTTATCTAGAAAACACGCAGATCAACGTTAACGTGTATTTGTTTACAGCCAACTAGTTATCACGAAACCATGAGAATAGACCAATAGCTAGTAGTTATACCACTACCAAAACACATTTAATTTAGACACAGACTCTTGCTGTGCCAGTTAGAGGCTGTGTCAGTCAGTAAGAGGCTGTGTCAGTACACTGGAAAAAGGGTTTTAAGCCGTACTTCATCTGATTATTATTTTGTAATTCAATTCAAATAAACATTTTTTGTTTTATTTTTAAAATAACTTTTTTTTATTTCAAAATACTGTGAAATATAGATATTTTTAATTAGGAGCTCAATTAAGAAATATCCATTTTGACAAATGTAAAATTTTAAGGTTGTGTATTCAACTGATTAATAATTTTGTCATTCAATCCAAATATTTTTTTTTGTTTTCTTCCTAAAACACTGTTATACTTGATTAGGAGCTCAATTTAGAAATATTTGTTCAGACAAATGTACAATTTCAAGGTTACGTACAAGCCTGCGCATGCGCATTAAATACAAAGACGCTTACGACTACTGGACCAAACCGCAGTGTTGCCAACTTAGCGATTTTGTCGCTATATTTAGCTACTTTTCAGACCCCTTTGGCGACTTTTTTTCAAAACAGCGACAAACGACAAATCTAGCTTCTTTTTCAGCTGCTATTGGTGACTTTTGGCGACTTTTTGAGGTGAAAGCACTAGCCTTGACCAGAGTGACGATGACTCACTGGTTCTGTGAGCTAGGACAGTCTGTCTGTGTCTGGAGGGAGGTCTGGAGTTGGTCTAACTCTGCGATTTAGATTGTTAATATATATTGTATATTGTGTGGCGATAGTAGCTCAGGTGGTAGAGCGGGTTGGCTGGTAATCTGAAGGTTGTTGGTTCGATCCCCGGCTTCACCAAGCAGTGTATCGAGGTGTCTTTGGCAAAGCACCTAACCCTGACTGATGTCGCGATGTGATGTCGAATCCAGACAGAAGCGCCCCAAGGCCATGAAGCGGCGAGAGCCGAGCGGGAAAAAATGATGATGATGATGTATACAATAATGAGAAATAATTGTTTGATTAAATTGTAATCTTTTTGATTGGATAAACCAAATTATTTCTGATAGATATTTCTTAAATGAGAACCAATTGTTGGAGTGAATCAATATTTTTTTGTTTAGGATTTAACATACGATTTAAATGTATTAACTTCATTCAAAGAATAGAATTATACTTGGTGCCAAGTTGTATTATTTTGTTTTTATGAACATAGGAAATATTGTTTGAGGCAAGCTATATATTTGTCATTGGCTCAAGTTATGTAATATAGATGTGAACCATTACCCATGTTTTTCTTAATTGGTTCAACAGAAGGCTTTTTCCAGTGTAAGAGGCTGTGTCAGTTAGAGGCTGTGTCAGTTAGAGGCTGTGTCAGTTAGAGGCTGTGTCAGTTAGAGGCTGTGTCAGTAAGAGGCTGTGTCAGTTAGAGGCTGTGTCAGTTAGAGGCTGTGTCAGTTAGAGGCTGTGTCAGTTAGAGGCTGTGTCAGTAAGAGGCTGTGTCAGTAAGAGGCTGTGTCAGTTAGAGGCTGTGTCAGTAAGAGGCTGTGTCAGTTAGAGGCTGTGTCAGTAAGAGGCTGTGTCAGTTAGAGGCTGTGTCAGTTAGAGGCTGTGTCAGTCAGAGGCTGTGTCAGTTAGAGGCTGTGTCAGTTAGAGGCTGTGTCAGTCAGAGGCTGTGTCAGTCAGAGGCTGTGTCAGTAAGAGGCTGTGTCAGTAAGAGGCTGTGTCAGTTAGAGGCTGTGTCAGTAAGAGGCTGTGTCAGTAAGAGGCTGTGTCAGTTAGAGGCTGTGTCAGTAAGAGGCTGTGTCAGTTAGAGGCTGTGTCAGTAAGAGGCTGTGTCAGTTAGAGGCTGTGTCAGTTAGAGGCTGTGTCAGTAAGAGGCTGTGTCAGTTAGAGGCTGTGTCAGTAAGAGGCTGTGTCAGTTAGAGGCTGTGTCAGTTAGAGGCTGTGTCAGTAAGAGGCTGTGTCAGTTAGAGGCTGTGTCAGTTAGAGGCTGTGTCAGTCAGAGGCTGTGTCAGTTAGAGGCTGTGTCAGTTAGAGGCTGTGTCAGTAAGAGGCTGTGTCAGTCATTAGAGGCTGTGTCAGTAAGAGGCTGTGTCAGTTAGAGGCTGTGTCAGTTAGAGGCTGTGTCAGTTAGAGGCTGTGTCAGTAAGAGGCTGTGTCAGTTAGAGGCTGTGTCAGTAAGAGGCTGTGAGATATGATAACATTTTATTATCGTGTTGGGGATTTACACAAAATCCTTAAATATCACGATATGCTTAAGAATGCAAAATATCAAATGAAAGAGAAAGCGAGGCAGAGTACCGGGGACACTGAGGCCCGCGGGGGTCAGTGACTCGTCTGATCCCTTCAGTGCTGTTGAACCCTGCTCCTCAGAAATCAACTCGCTGACCTACATCTACACGGCCTTCACCCGGCCCGTCGGCCTGCCCGGCATCCACGAGTTCTCAGCCATCGGCCTGCTGGACGGCCGGCCCATCGACTACTTCGACAGCGACACCCAGGTGAAGGTGCCCAGGGAGGACTGGATGAAGGAGCGGCTGGACAAGGAATACTGGGACAGGGGCACCAGCTCCCGGCAGACCAAACAGCAGTGGTTCAAGGTCAGCCTCAAAGTCCTCAACGACCGCCTGAGGAAGAACGACACAGGTGCTCTGTCTGTCTGTCTGTCTGTCTGTCTGTCTGTCTGTCTGGTTGGTTGGTTGGCTGTCAGTTGTCTACCTGTCTGTCTACCTGTCTGTCTGGCTGGCTCTCTGTCTGTCTGGTTGGCTGTCTAACATTCTGTCTAACTGCGTTCACACTAGGGGTGTGACCGGGCACACGTCACGTGTACACGTGTAACCGGTTAGTAAATCAATACCGTTTAGGAAAAATCAGTAAACGAAATCAAAATGACACATACTATTTATTTAGCGATTAATAAAGCAATGAATGTTCCACTTGGACAACATTAAGGAGCTAATAAATGCACGTGATAAATGTTGTGTAACTGAACACCGGGCATTAGGCAACACGGGTCTTCTCAATGGCGTGGAACGCTCCGTTCACTTGCATGGGTAGTAGTCCGGTAACTTGTCAACCCCAGCGTCTTTGGTTGCTAAGCAACCAAAGACGTTCGGCAGACTATTTCTCTGCTGATCAACACTACGAATGCTGGTAACGAATTATAAATTGTAAAAAGACACACCATGTGAAGTTATTTTTTCGTTTTGGCAAGTAGCCGTGTAATAAGCGGGATAATGTAGTATAGAACGTCGCCGGTCATTATCCAAAATAAGCCCCTTCAGGGCGAAGCAAGACACCTCCGCTGTGCGTCGGTGTCCTGTTCAGCCTGTCGGTGCTTATTTTCCCGATAATGACCGGCGTTCTATACATTATCCCTTAGCCTACATATATATTTAGCAGAGTAGGCCTAAGTAACAAATGTGTACAAAGTTACACGTGTATGAAACCGGGCTAGGGCTCATAATTACAGTTAATGTGTCGGGCCGGGCTCAGACAGAACGTGCACGGGCTCGGGTCGGGTCGGGCTTGATTTTTTCTGGGCCCGATCTAAACCCTACCCTCCATTGGTCGTATAGCGCGACTGCGGTCCACTTAAAAAAATAAATAAATAAATAAAAACGGTTAACCGTGTACACGAAAAAAAAGGGGTTGTGTAACCGTTTACAATTTTTGGTAACCGTTCGCACCCCTAGTTCACACCAAACACGACATTTGTCGCCTGTTCGCGTTGTCGCGCCACAAAGCATAATCTGTCGCTGTGCAAGTTTTGTCGAATTTGTCGCGCCACAACAAGATAACCACCATTGCATGTCTTTACCTATTGTGGAAGAGGAAGAGACGTCGGAGGACCCGACGCAGTATATTCATAATATTGTAATGACCACGGAGGAGGCAGTGAATGAAGTATTGAATAGACAGAGATTTATTAGATAGGCCTACCTAATAAACCGTTGGAACACACAAGACCAGAAACAAACCCAGAGAAGCCCAATCCCTACGAGAGCTCCCCGCGCTACGGCCATCCGGAGGCGCACAGAGCTTTTGGCCGTGATATTATTTATACAAATATTATACTATATACTATTATATTATATATAGAGCTCTGGGAGTCGCAAACGGCAACATTCTCTTTCTCCTCCATGCTGCAGTTCACCCCGGACTGCACTGCACTGAGTACGACGGTTGAACGCTGATTGGCTGTTACGTATATTTAAACTTTGACGCAAAATTTGCGTCAAAGTTTAAATATTTCAACTCAAGCGAATTTGTCGCGCCACAAATCCTCGTGAATGCGCTCCCCTGTGCACGGCGAAAGTGTGGCGCGACAAATCAAAACTTGTCGCCGGTTTTCTCTGGCGAAAAATTCGCCCGATACGCGTCTATACGTTCACTTTGAATGGGATCCTGTCGCCCCGTCGCGTTTGGTGTGAACGCACAGTAACATTCAGGCATTCTATTGTTTCCTCTCTCTCTCTCTCACTCTCTCTCTCACTCTCACTCTCACTCTCACAGTTAACCACTATCTCCAGTGGAGACATGGATGTGAGGTAAACACTACAGGCTCTGAGAGGAAGATCAGTGGGATTGATCAGTACAGCTATGATGGAGACGACTTCCTGTCCTTCGACAGCCATCACAAGCAGTGGGTCGCCCACATGGACGGAGCCATTCTGACCAAGCGCAAGTGGGACGGCATCCAGCAGCTCAACGACTACACCGACGGCTACCTTCACAACGAGTGTGTCCAGTGGCTGGACACCTTCCTCAAATACAGGAAGGAGGCCAATATTAAGGCCTGTAAGTGTGGAACCGTCCCCTCAGCTGTAATCTGACATCACAGAGTACCAGAGCCCGATCCATACTGGATTTAAGGGGCCGATACCGATACCGATATTAGGGAGAAAACGATAACAGATATCAACCGATTTTCAAAATATAGATATATTTACATTTCTAAAGATTCATGTCGGCAAACACTTTCGCCAATACCGTTATAGGCTGATTAAAATCAGCCAACCGATATATGGGTCGGGCTTTATACGCGGGTTGTCAATATATTGCAGCCTGCAGCAGCCTTTAGGACCATGGACCTTAGGTCTCTGGACCATGGACCTTAGGTCTTTGGACCATTACGTCAGTTTAACAACATTCGGACCATGGGGAACCCAAAGCCTGGCAGCCTGGATCCAAACGGGAATAATTGTGTTTCTTTCCACAGCACCACCAGAAGTTTACATATCCGCCAGGCCATTTGAGAACAACCTGAAGCTCAGCTGCCTGGCCACAGGCTTCCACCCCAAGGAGATCACTATGAACATCAGGAGGGACGGCCATTTGGTGGACCGCGACGATGGTCTGCAGTCCACGGGGATCCGTCCTAACGGGGACGGGACCCACCAGATCAAGAAGTGGGTGATGATTCCTAGGGGCGACACGGCCAACTACACCTGTGAAGTCAACCACCCTGCGAGCAACATCCATGTGGTCGAAGAGTGGGGTAAGAGTCTTGTGGGGTAAGAGTCTTGTGGGGTAAGAGTCTTGTGGGGTAAGGGTCTTGTGGGGTAAGAGTCTTGTGGGGTAAGAGTCTTGTGGGGTAAGAGTCTTGTGGGGTAAGAGTCTTGTGGGGTAAGAGTCTTGTGGGGTAAGAGTCTTGTGGGGTAAGAGTCTTGTGGGGTAAGAGTCTTGTGGGGTAAGAGTCTTGTGGGGTAAGAGTCTTGTGGGGTAAGAGTCTTGTAAGAGTCTTGTGGGGTAAGAGTCTTGTGGGGTAAGAGTCTTGTGGGGTAAGAGTCTTGTGGGGTAAGAGTCTTGTGGGGTAAGAGTCTTGTGGGGTAAGAGTCTTGTGGGGTAAGAGTCTTGTGGGGTAAGAGTCTTGTGGGGTAAGAGTCTTGTGGGGTAAGAGTCTTGTGGGGTAAGAGTCTTGTGGGGTGTAACGGTGCGGCGGCCCGTTACTGCAGGCAGTGGATACAAACAGGACTGACACCGGGATTTACAAGTACCCTTTTATTAACACACACAGAACATTCAAACACTTTCATGACGCCACCTGCAACACACAAAAACATACGTTATGAGGAAGCCGGTCAGGGGACACGGTACAAACAAGGACAACGTAAAAACACTCGCGTTACGGTTGCGCTGGCTTCCGGGTGCCGGGGACTGCGGGAGGACCCGACGTGAAGTCCGGAAGAAGATTTGTGCGGTTTGGGGGTGACGTCAGACGGGCGAGACCAAGTGTGTGGGAGGAGTGGGGTGTGTTGGGGTACTTGGGGAATATTTAAGGTGTCAGGGAAGTAGGGGGTAAGGATAGGTTTTAGACGAATAGGTCTGGAGTAAGGTGTGTAACTAGGGGTGGGGATAGGTAAATCGGAAATGTGTAGGGGAGGGTTAATTGAATTAAAAGTGGTATGGTTCAGGCCATGTAGGATATATTCAGGTCCAAATCATGTAGGTGGGGCAGAAGGGCCTGAGGTGAGCGGGTGACAACACCTGGCTCTTCGACCAGCCAAGAGCTTAATTAGTGCCGAGGGGAGGACTGTTGTTTTGTTAGATTATTGAAAGTTTAGTTTATTGAAAGTTATTTTGAATTATTGATTTGTTTTTTTGTTTACTCATCTTTAATGTTTGCCTCCTGATGGATATTTTTGTACCTGAATAAATTCTTGCCAACAGCCTTGCTCACATCGGTTGCACTGCCTCCAATCCTTCCGCCGCAAGGCCAGCCAGGTAACAGATATCAACCGATTTTCAAAATATAGATATATTTACATTTCTAAAGATTCATGTCGGCAAACACTTTCGCCAATACCGTTATAGGCTGATTAAAATCAGCCAACCGATATGTGGGTCGGGCTTTACACCCGGGTTATCAATATATTGCAGCCTGCAGCAGCCTTTAGGACCATGGACCTTAGGTCTCTGGACCATGGACCTTAGGTCTCTGGACCATTACGTCAGTTTAACAACATTCGGACCATGGGGAACCCAAAGCCTGGCAGCCTGGATCCAAAGGGGAATAATTGTGTTTCTTTCCACAGCACCACCAGAAGTTTACATATCCGCCAGGCCATTTGAGAACAACCTGAACCTCAGCTGCCTGGCCACAGGCTTCCATCCCAAGGAGATCACTATGAACATCAGGAGGGACGGCCATTTGGTGGACCGCTACGATGGTCTGGAGACAACGGGGGTTCGTCCTAACAGGGACGGGACCCACCAGATCAAGAAGTGGGGGATGATTCCTCGGGGCGACACGGCCAACTACACCTGTGAAGTCAACCACCCTGCGAGCAACATCCATGTGGTCGTAGAGTGGGGTAAGAGTCTTGTGGGGTAAGAGTCTTGTGGGGTAAGAGTCTTGTGGGGTAAGAGTCTTGTAAGAGTCTTGTGGGGTAAGAGTCTTGTGGGGTAAGAGTCTTGTGGGGTAAGAGTCTTGTTGGGTAAGAGTCTTGTGGGGTAAGAGTCTTGTGGGGTAAGAGTCTTGTGGGGTAAGAGTCTTGTGGGGTAAGAGTCTTGTGGGGTAAGAGTTATGTGGGGTAAGAGTCTTGTTGGGTAAGAGTCTTGTGGGGTAAGAGTCTTGTGGGGTAAGAGTCTTGTAAGAGTCTTGTGGGGTAAGAGTCTTGTGGGGTAAGAGTCTTGTGGGGTAAGAGTCTTGTGGGGTAAGAGTCTTGTGGGGTAAGAGTCTTGTGGGGTAAGAGTCTTGTGGGGTGTAACGGTGCGGCGGCCCGTTACTGCAGGCAGTGGATACAAACAGGACTGACACCGGGATTTACAAGTACCCTTTTATTAACACACACAGAACATTCAAACACTTTCATGACGCCACCTGCAACACACAAAAACATACGTTATGAGGAAGCCGGTCAGGGGACACGGTACAAACAAGGACAACGTAAAAACACTTGCGTTACGGTTGCGCTGGCTTCCGGGTGCCGGGGGCTGCGGGAGGACCCGACGTGAAGTCTGGAAGAACATTTGTGCGGTGTGGGGGTGACGTCAGACGGGCGAGACCAAGTGTGTGGGAGGAGAGGGGTGTGTTGGGGTACTTGGGCAATATTTAAGGTGTCAGGGAAGTAGGGGGTAAGGATAGGTTTTAGACGAATAGGTCTGGAGTAAGGTGTGTAACTAGGGGTGGGGATAGGTAAATCGGAAATGTGTAGGGGAGGGTTAATTGAATTAAAAGTGGTATGGTTCAGGCCATGTAGGATATATTCAGGTCCAAATCATGTAGGTGGGGCAGAAGGGCCTGAGGTGAGCGGGTGACAACACCTGGCTCTTCGACCAGCCAAGAGCTTAATTAGTGCCGAGGGGAGGACTGTTGTTTTGTTAGATTATTGAAAGTTTAGTTTATTGAAAGTTATTTTGAATTATTGATTTGTTTTTTTGTTTACTCATCTTTAATGTTTGCCTCCTGATGGATATTTTTGTACCTGAATAAATTCTTGCCAACAGCCTTGCTCACATCGGTTGCACTGTCTCCAATCCTTCCGCCGCAAGGCCAGCCAGGTAACAGATATCAACCGATTTTCAAAATATAGATATATTTACATTTCTAAAGATTCATGTCGGCAAACACTTTCGCCAATACCGTTATAGGCTGATTAAAATCAGCCAACCGATATGTGGGTCGGGCTTTACACCCGGGTTATCAATATATTGCAGCCTGCAGCAGCCTTTAGGACCATGGACCTTAGGTCTCTGGACCATGGACCTTAGGTCTCTGGACCATTACGTCAGTTTAACAACATTCGGACCATGGGGAACCCAAAGCCTGGCAGCCTGGATCCAAACGGGAATAATTGTGTTTCTTTCCACAGCACCACCAGAAGTTTACATATCCGCCAGGCCATTCGAGAACAACCTGAACCTCAGCTGCCTGGCCACAGGCTTCCATCCCAAGGAGATCACTATGAACATCAGGAGGGACGGCCATTTGGTGGACCGCTACGATGGTCTGGAGACAACGGGGGTCCGTCCTAACAGGGACGGGACCCACCAGATCAAGAAGTGGGGGATGATTCCTCGGGGCGACACGGCCAACTACACCTGTGAAGTCAACCACCCTGCGAGCAACATCCATGTGGTCGTAGAGTGGGGTAAGAGTCTTGTGGGGTAAGAGTCTTGTGGGGTAAGAGTCTTGTGGGGTAAGAGTCTTGTAAGAGTCTTGTGGGGTAAGAGTCTTGTGGGGTAAGAGTCTTGTGGGGTAAGAGTCTTGTGGGGTAAGAGTCTTGTGGGGTAAGAGTCTTGTGGGGTAAGAGTCTTGTGGGGTAAGAGTCTTGTGGGGTAAGAGTCTTGTGGGGTAAGAGTCTTGTGGGGTGTAACGGTGCGGCGGCCCGTTACTGCAGGCAGTGGATACAAACAGGACTGACACCGGGATTTACAAGTACCCTTTTATTAACACACACAGAACATTCAAACACTTTCATGACGCCACCTGCAACACACAAAAACATACGTTATGAGGAAGCTGGTCAGGGGACACGGTACAAACAAGGACAACGTAAAAACACTTGCGTTACGGTTGCGCTGGCTTCCGGGTGCCGGGGGCTGCGGGAGGACCCGACGTGAAGTCTGGAAGAACATTTGTGCGGTGTGGGGGTGACGTCAGACGGGCGAGACCAAGTGTGTGGGAGGAGAGGGGTGTGTTGGGGTACTTGGGCAATATTTAAGGTGTCAGGGAAGTAGGGGGTAAGGATAGGTTTTAGACGAATAGGTCTGGAGTAAGGTGTGTAACTAGGGGTGGGGATAGGTAAATCGGAAATGTGTAGGGGAGGGTTAATTGAATTAAAAGTGGTATGGTTCAGGCCATGTAGGATATATTCAGGTCCAAATCATGTAGGTGGGGCAGAAGGGCCTGAGGTGAGCGGGTGACAACACCTGGCTCTTCGACCAGCCAAGGGCTTAATTAGTGCCGAGGGGAGGACTGTTGTTTTGTTAGATTATTGAAAGTTTAGTATATTGAAAGTTATTTTGAATTATTGATTTGTTTTTTTGTTTATTCATCTTTAATTTTTGCCTCCTGATGGATATCTTTGTACCTGAATAAATTCTTGCCAACAGCCTTGCTCACATCGGTCGCATTGCCTCCAATCCTTCCGCCGCAAGGCCAGCCAGGTAACAGATATCAACCGATTTTCAAAATATAGACATATTTACATTTCTTAAGATTCATGTCGGCAAACACTTTCGCCAATGCCGTTATAGGCTGATTAAAATCAGCCAACCGATACGTGGGTCGGGCTTTACATGCGGGTTGTCAATATATTGCAGCCTGCAGCAGCCTTTAGGACCATGGACCTTAGGTCTCTGGACCATGGACCTTAGGTCTTTGGACCATTACGTCAGTTTAACACCAATCGGACCATGGGGAACCCAAAGCCTGACAGCCTGGATCCAAACGGGAATAATTGTGTTTCTTTCAACAGCACCACCAGAAGTCTACATATCCGCCAGGCCATTCAAGGACAACCTGAAGCTCAGCTGCCTGGCCACAGGCTTCCATCCCAAGGAGATCACTATGAACATCAGGAGGGACGGCCATTTGGTGGACCGCGACGATTGTCTGCAGTCCACGGGGGTCCGTCCTAACGGGAACGGGACCCACCAGATCAAGATGTGGGTGATGATTCCTGGGGGCGACACGGCCAAGTACACCTGTGAAGTCAACCACCCTGCGAGCAACATCCATGTGGTCGAAGAGTGGGGTAAGAGTCTTGTTGGGTAAGAGTCTTGTGGGGTAAGAGTCTTGTGGGGTAAGAGTCTTGTGGGGTAAGAGTCTTGTGGGGTAAGAGTCTTGTGGGGTAAGAGTCTTGTGGGGTAAGAGTCTTGTGGGGTAAGAGTCTTGTGGGGTAAGAGTCTTGTGGGGTAAGAGTCTTGTGGGGTAAGAGTCTTGTGGGGTAAGAGTCTTGTGGGGTCAGAGTCTTGTGGGGTAAGAGTCTTGTGGGGTAAGAGTCTTGTGGGGTAAGAGTCTTGTGGGGTAAGAGTCTTGTGGGGTAAGAGTCTTGTGGGGTAAGAGTCTTGTGGGGTAAGAGTCTTGTGGGGTAAGAGTCTTGTGGGGTAAGAGTCTTGTGGGGTAAGAGTCTTGTGGGGTAAGAGTCTTGTGGGGTAAGAGTCTTGTGGGGTGTAACGGTGCGGCGGCCCGTTACTGCAGGCAGTGGATACAAACAGGACTGACACCGGGATTTACAAGTACCCTTTTATTAACACACACAGAACATTCAAACACTTTCATGACGCCACCTGCAACACACAAAAACATACGTTATGAGGAAGCCGGTCAGGGGACACGGTACAAACAAGGACAACGTAAAAACACTCACGTTACGGTTGCGCTGGCTTCCGGGTGCCGGGGGCTGCGGGAGGACCCGACGTGAAGTCTGGAAGAACATTTGTGCGGTGTGGGGGTGACGTCAGACGGGCGAGACCAAGTGTGTGGGAGGAGAGGGGTGTGTTGGGGTACTTGGGCAATATTTAAGGTGTCAGGGAAGTAGGGGGTAAGGGTAGGTTTTAGACGAATAGGTCTGGAGTAAGGTGTGTAACTAGGGGTGGGGATAGGTAAATCGGAAATGTGTAGGGGAGGGTTAATTTAATTAAAAGTGGTATGGGTCGGGCCATGTAGGATATATTCAGGTCCAAATCATGTAGCTGGGGCAGAAGGGCCTGAGGTGAGCGGGTGACAACACCTGGCTCTTCGACCAGCCAAGGGCTTAATTAGTGCCGAGGGGAGGACTGTTGTTTTGTTAGATTATTGAAAGTTTAGTTTATTGAAAGTTATTTTGAATTATTGATTTGTTTTTTTGTTTATTCATCTTTAATTTTTGCCTCCTGATGGATATCTTTGTACCTGAATAAATTCTTGCCAACAGCCTTGCTCACATCGGTCGCACTGCCTCCAATCCTTCCGCCGCAAGGCCAGCCAGGTAACAGATATCAACCGATTTTCAAAATATAGACATATTTACATTTCTTAAGATTCATGTCGGCAAACACTTTCGCCAATACCGTTATAGGCTGATTAAAATCAGCCAACCGATACGTGGGTCGGGCTTTACATGCGGGTTGTCAATATATTGCAGCCTGCAGCAGCCTTTAGGACCATGGACCTTAGGTCTCTGGACCATGGACCTTAGGTCTCTGGACCATTACGTCAGTTTAACACCAATCGGACCATGGGGAACCCAAAGCCTGGCAGCCTGGATCCAAACGGGAATAATTGTGTTTCTTTCAACAGCACCACCAGAAGTCTACATATCCGCCAGGCCATTCAAGAACAACCTGAAGCTCAGCTGCCTGGCCACAGGCTTCCATTCCAAGGAGATCACTATGAACATCAGGAGGGACGGCCATTTGGTGGACCGCGACGATGGTCTGCAGTCCACGGGGGTCCGCCCTAGCGGGGACGGGACCAACCAGATCAAGATGTGGGTGATGATTCCTGGGGGCGACACGGCCAAGTACACCTGTGAAGTCAACCACCCTGCGAGCAACATCCATGTGGTCGAAGAGTGGGGTAAGAGTCTTGGGGGGTAAGAGTCTTGTGGGGTAAGAATCTTGTGGGGTAAGAGTCTTGTGGGGTAAGAGTCTTGTGGGGTAAGAGTCTTGTGGGGTCAGAGTCTTGTGGGGTAAGAGTCTTGTGGGGTAAGAGTCTTGTGGGGTAAGAGTCTTGTGGGGTAAGAGTCTTGTGGGGTAAGAGTCTTGTGGGGTAAGAGTCTTGTGGGGTCAGAGTCTTGTGGGGTAAGAGTCTTGTGGGGTAAGAGTCTTGTTGGGTAAGAGTCTTGTGGGGTAAGAGTCTTGTGGGGTAAGAGTCTTGTAAGAGTCTTGTGGGGTAAGAGTCTTGTGGGGTAAGAGTCTTGTGGGGTAAGAGTCTTGTGGGGTAAGAGTCTTGTGGGGTAAGAGTCTTGTGGGGTAAGAGTCTTGTGGGGTAAGAGTCTTGTGGGGTAAGAGTCTTGTGGGGTAAGAGTCTTGTGGGGTAAGAGTCTTGTGGGGTAAGTGTCTTGTGGGGTAAGAGTCTTGTTGGGTAAGAGTCTTGTGGGGTAAGAGTCTTGTGGGGTAAGAGTCTTGTGGGGTAAGAGTCTTGTGGGGTAAGAGTCTTGTGGGGTAAGAGTCTTGTAAGAGTCTTGTGGGGTAAGAGTCTTGTGGGGTAAGAGTCTTGTGGGGTAAGAGTCTTGTGGGGTAAGAGTCTTGTAAGAGTCTTGTGGGGTAAGAGTCTTGTGGGGTAAGAGTCTTGTGGGGTAAGAGTCTTGTGGGGTAAGAGTCTTGTGGGGTAAGAGTCTTGTGGGGTAAGAGTCTTGTGGGGTAAGAGTCTTGTGGGGTAAGAGTCTTGTGGGGTAAGAGTCTTGTGGGGTAAGAGTCTTGTGGGGTAAGAGTCTTGTGGGGTAAGAGTCTTGTGGGGTAAGAGTCTTGTGGGGTAAGAGTCTTGTGGGGTAAGAGTCTTGTGGGGTAAGAGTCTTGTGGGGTAAGAGTCTTACAGAGTCTGGGGTTTCCTCTTCAGCCGCTGAGCAGGTGGGGCAGCGTCCAGACCTGTGGGGTACCCCACAAGACTCTTACCCCACAAGAGTGCATGGAGGACTCAATAAGAAGTATCATTATTCTACTGGCGCTGCCTGATGAGTAGGATACGAGATGTAGCATGAGTCCTATGGAAGTATCAACGGCTGATGTTGACTCTGTTGGATCGTGTTTAGATCAGGGCGTTGTTCCTGTTCCACCCCCCATTGGACTCATTGTCGGGGCTGTTGTTGGTCTACTGGTGGTGGTGGGGCTCATTATCACTGGTGTGGTGATTATCCTCAGGAGAAGGAGGACACCAGCGGAAAAAGGTAACATAATATAGTTTAACGTTAATACACTAATATATTGGATAGTTTAATGTTAATACACTAATATAAAGGATAGTTTAATGTTAATACACTAATATAATGGATGGTTTTACATTAATACACTGATGATACGGATGGTTTAACATTAATAGACAGATTGTTTAACATCAACATTGTAACTCACTGTACTGTACTTTGTATTGTAGTTGTCACGATCCTGCCCGTGCAGATGGAACACCAGACCCTACTCACAGGTACACCTTCCATCTCAGTTTACTACCCTCTATGAATACTCAGCTTTATGAAGTACACGTCATTTGTTGTGTTGACCAGGACCTCAGTACTGTAGCATTTAAATATCACTACAAATAATATCATTACTACCCTAACTAATACTACAAATAACATCATTACTACCCATTACATTGTACTGTACTGTTTTGTGAAAGGTACATACCATCTCAGTTTTCTATCTAGGAATACTCTATGAAGCTTAATATTTGTAATATTTGTAATGTATGTCTTGCCTTGCTGTACTTGGTTGTTGTCAGTTTTTCTTTTTCTTTTTTTTCTTTCTATCTTAATCAGAGCATTCGTGAGAAACAGTTTTATTCTACTGTTACTATCATACGTGCACACAAGATCCATTGATCTTTCACTGTTGTATCGCACAGGTGCCAGCTCTGGTATCGGCTCTGGTCCCAGGGATGGTTCCAGCTCCAGTCTGGACCATCCCCTTAATACAACTCAGGTCTGAGTCCCGATCACCACATCCTGGGGTGTCTTGTTACATTCAAGACTTCCACTCCTGATTGCTTGGTTTCTTCTACGCTTTCTTTTATGCTTCTTCTTTAGTGTTGTAAATAAACTTCCAAAGCTTTTTAAATCTTATTTGGAAAATAACTTCACACCATGGTGTGTCTTTTTACAATTTATTCGTTACCAGCATTTGTAGTGTTGATCAGCAGTGAAATAGTCCGCTATAAGACGTTGACGTCGCTTAGCAACGGAAGACGCTGGGGTTGACAAGTTACCGGACTACTACCCATGCAAGTGAACGGAGCGTTCCACGGCATTGAGAAGACCCGTGTAATAAAGGCCTATAAAATGTCTGTTTATGGCATAGATTTCTCCTCAAATTAGGCCAATAAAGCAATGATAACAAAAACAAAAAAAACACAAACGATCGATTGTTTAATTGTTTAACATGAATTGGCTAAACAAATGACCACTGTAGCATATTTAAACACAATTCAAATTGACCAGAGAATTATTTCCATTGGTCATTGTCAGTGGCGGCTGCCGATCAAACATGTTGGTGGGGCACAGTAATAGACAGGGGGTCTGAGGTTCTTCCCCCCCCCCCCCCGCCATCATTTTTTTGGAATTTAATAGATTTGATTTCCTGTATTCTGGTGCATTTTGGGGATGGCCACTACCTATTTACCTGCTTTTCATTCAGATTCATAGCCTACATCCTGACTTGCAGGGCCTGGACAAGCTTACACTGCATATACAGACCTACTTCATGGCCATTCCACCAGCCATTGCTATTTGACCCATTGTTGTTATTCGGATATTGAGACAAATCATGATCACTGTCCTATAGCGTCCATTTTTCTCAATGTCTACTTCAAATGCAGTTAGAAATATGGGACAGTTGCTTCATTTTGTTTATATGCTACAGGCCGAAAGACCGAATTAATATGTAACTTACCTGCTCCTTTTAAGTAAAACATTGCTTGGGGAGTCCAATTCCTCCACTGAAAAGGGTGGAAAGTGCTTACAACTCTCTGCTAGTTAGCGATCTATGACACTGTTGTTTTTTATTGGTCGTCATGAATAAAAACACAAGGGGCAACACTGTTGTTTTTTATTGGTCGTCATGAAGAAAAACATAAGGGCCTGTAAAGACTGTCTTTGTCAAATAAAACATGAGGGGTAACTGTCGTTTTTTATCGGCCATCATGAAATAAACATAAGGGGGAACACTGTCGATATTCATCAAATAAAACATAGGGGGTAACAGTGTAGTTTTTTATTGGTCGTCATGAAAAAATAAATAAGGGGCAACACTGTTGTTTTTTATTGGTCTTCATGAAAAAAAACACTGTTGTTTTTATCATATGAAACGTAAAGGATAACACTGTCAGTTTTTATCTGTTGTCATGTCATGTCGTTTTTATCACATGAAACATGAGGGGTGAAACTGTCGTTTTTCTTTGGTCGTCGTGAAAAAAAAGATAAGGGGTAACACTGTCGTTTATATTGGTCGTCAAGAAAAAAAACATAAGGGGTAACACGGTTGTTTTTATTGGTCGTCATGAAAAAAAACATAAGGGGTAACACTGTCGAAATGTATCGAATAAAACAGGGGGTAACACTGTCGTTTTTATCACATGAAACATGAGGGTTTGAAACTGTCGTTTTTCTTTGGTCGTCGTGAAAAAAAAGATAAGGGGTAACACTGTTGTTTTTTATTGGTCGTCCTGAAAGAAAACATAAGGGGTAACACTGTTGTTTTTTATCAAATGAAACATGAGGGTTGACACTGTTGTTTTTTATTGGTCGTCAAGAAAAAAAACGTAAGGGGTAACTGTCATTTTTTATCGGCCGTCATGAAATGAATATAAGGGGTAACACTGTTGTTTTTTATTGTTCGTCATGAAAAAAAACACAAGGGGTAACACTGTTGTTTTTTATTGGTCGTCATGAAAAAAAACACAAGGGAAATAATAGAAGTACACACATACATTTTAATGTCATGTATATCCTCTTTATTGATGATTGATTATTGTGTATTGTCATCGCCTCAGTGGTGCAGTGGAGTGCACTCTGCCTTACCCACTGGAGACCGCGACTCAATTTCTGTGGAAAACGCAATATCTATAATTTTAAACGTAATGCTATCATGTCTATTGCATGTCTATTGTCATATATAACCTCAGACATTTATAAATTACTAATCTCAGTGGGAAGTGGAGAGAGCTGTGTGCTAACCCCCTGGAGACCGGGGTTCAAGTCCGGTTGATGTCCTCTGTTGGAAGACTCTTATTTCTATTTCATGCGAATTATAAAGTCAAGTATAACCATTGTGATGATTTTATTCGGTGTCTTGATGGTGCATTGATAAGTTCGGAGGTTAATACTCTAAACAGCTCAGGTTCGGATCCCCGAAAAAACGTAGACAGGGGTACAACTGTTGTCATTTATTGGTCGTCATGAAAGAAAACATAAGGGTTAACACTGTCTTTTTTTATCAAATGAAACATGAGGGTTGACACTGTTGTTTTTTATTGGTCGTCAAGAAAAAAAACGTAAGGGGTAACTGTCGTTTTTTATCGGCCGTAATGAAATGAACATAAGGGGTAACACTGTTGTTTTTTATTGGCCGTCATGAAAAAAATCATAAGGGGTAAAACTGTCGTTTTATATTGGTCGTCAAGAAAAAAAAACATAAGGGGTAACACTGATGTTTTTTATTGGTCGTCATGAAAAAAAACATAAGGGGTATCACTGTTGTTTTTTATTGGTCGTCATGAAAAAAAACATAAGGGGTAACACTGTCGTTTTATTGGTCGTCAAGAAAAAAAACATAAGGGGTAACACTGTTTTTTTTTATTGGTCGTCAAGAAAAAAACATAAGGGGTAACACTGTTGTTTTTTATTGGTCGTCATGAAAGAAAACATAAGGGGTAACACTGTCTTTTTTTCTCAAATGAAACATGAGGGTTGACACTGTTGTTTTTTATTGGGCGTCAAGAAAAAAAACGTCAGGGGTAACTGTCGTTTTTTATCGGCCGTAATGAAATGAACATAAGGGGTAACACTGTTGTTTTTTATTGGTCGTCATGAAAAAAAACACAAGGGGTAACACTGTTGTTTTTTATTGGCCGTCATGAAAAAAATCATAAGGGGTAAAACTGTCGTTTTTTATTGGTCGTCGAGAAAAAAACATAAGGGGTAACACTGATGTTTTTTATTGGTCGTCATGAATAAAATCATAAGGGGTAACACTGTTGTTTTTTATTGGTCGTCATGAAAAAAAACATAAGGGGTAACACTGTTGTTTTTATTGGTCGTCATGAAAAAAAACATAAGGGGTAACACTGTTGTTTTTTATTGGTCGTCATGAATAAAATCATAAGGGGTAACACTGTTGTTTTTTATTGGTCGTCATGAAAAAAAACATAAGGGGTAACACTGTTGTTTTTTATTGGTCGTCATGAAAAAAAACATAAGGGGTAACACTGTTGTTTTTATTGGTCTTCATGAAAAAAAACACTGTTGTTTTTATCATATGAAACGTAAAGGATAACACTGTCAGTTTTTATCTGTTGTCATGAAAAACCCATAAGGGGTAACACTGTCGAAATGTATCGAATAAAACAGGGGGTAACACTGTCGTTTTTATCACATGAAACATGAGGGGTGAAACTGTCGTTTTTCTTTGGTCGTCGTGAAAAAAAAGATAAGGGGTAACACTGTTGTTTTTATTGGTCGTCAAGAAAAAAAACATAAGGGGTAACACTGTTGTTTTTTATTGGTCGTCAAGAAAAAAAACATAAGGGGTAACACTGACGTTTTTTATTGGTCGTCATGAAGAAAAACATGGGGTAACACTGTTGTTTTTCTTTGGTCGTCATGAGGAAAAACAAAAGGGGTAACACTGTTGTTTTTATTGGTCGTCATGAAAAAAACATAAGGGGTAACACTGTTGTCTTTGTCAAATAAAACATAAGGGGTAACACTTTCGTTTTTATCAAATGAAACGTAAATGGTAACACTGTCATTCTTTATCTGTCGTCATGAAAAACCCATAAGGGGTAACACTGTCGGAAAAACTATCGTTTTTACCAAATGAAACATGAGGGGTTACACTGTCGTCTTTCTTTGGTCGTCATGAAAAAAAACATAAGGGGTAACACTGTCGTTTTTTGTCGGTCGTCATGAGAAAAAACATAAGGGGTAACACTGATGTTTTTTATTGGTCGTCATGAAAAAAAACATAAGGGGTATCACTGATGTTTTTTATCGGTCGTCATGAGAAAAAACATAAGGGGTGACACTGATGTTTTTTATTGGTCGTCATGAAAAAAAACATAAGGGGTAACACTGTTGTTTTTTATTGGTCGTCATGAAAAAAATGACGAACAAAAAAAAAAAAACACAAGGGGTAACACTGTCGTTTTTTATTGGTCGTCAAGAAAAAAACATAAGGGATAACACTGATGTTTTTTATTGGTCGTCATGAAAAAAAACATAAGGGGTAACACTGTTGTTTTTTATTGGTCGTCATGAAAAAAAACATAAGGGGTAACACTGTTGTTTTTAATTGGTCGTCAAGAAAAAAAACACAAGGGGTAACACTGCTGTTTTTTATTGGTCGTCATGAAAAAAAAGATAGGGGGTAACACTGTCGTTTTTTATCAGTCATCATGGGAAAATAACATAAGGGGTAACACTTTCGTTTTATCAAATGAAACGTAAAGGGTAACACTGTCGTTCTTTATCTGTCGTCATGAAAAACCCATAAGGGGTAACACTGTCGGAAAAACTGTCGTTTTTACCAAATTATACATGAGTGGTTACACTGTTGTCCTTCTTTGGTCGAGATGAAAAAAAACATAAGGGGTAACACTGATGTTTTTTATTGGTCGTCAAGAAAAAAAACATAAGGGGTAACACTGTTGTTTTTTATTGCGCGTCATGAAAAAAAACACAAGGGGTAACACTGCTGTTTTTTATTGGTCGTCATGAAAAAAACATAAGGGGTAACACTGTTGTCTTTGTCAAATCAAACATAAGGGGTAACACTGTTGTTTTTCTATTGGTCGTCATGAAAAAAAATATAGGGGGTAACACTGTTGTTTTTCATCAGTCATCATGGGAAAATAACATAAGGGGTAACACTTTCGTTTTTATCAAATGAAACGTGAAGGGTAACACTGTCGTTTTTTATCTGTCCTCATGAAAAACCCATAATGGGTAACACTGTCGAAATGTTTTGAATAAAACACAGGGGGTAACACTGTCGTTTTCACCAAATGAAACATAAGGGGTAACACTGTTGTTTTTTATTAGTCGTCATGAAAAAAAACATCAGGGGTAACACTGTTGTTTTTTATTGGTCGTCATGATTAAAAACATAAAGGGTAACACTGTTGTCTTTGTCAAATAAAATATAAGGGGTAACAGTGTCGTTTTTTATTGGTCGTCATGAAAAAAACCATAGATGTGAATGGTGTATTTCTCACTGTTGTGTCTTATTTGCTTCTGTGTTGAGTTTTGACACAATGAGCACAGTATAGCAAAACGCGTTATTTGCATACGTTTTCTTCTACGTATCTATTATATGCCAATTTTTATATGTTAAAGGTTGGGTACGCGATTTACGAAACGCCAGCAGATTTTGAAAATACACAACTCAAATGGTCCTACCCCCTCTCCTTCAACGCTGACTCTGACTCCACCCATTCCAAGTACCTGGACGCGCAATCATGCACGAGCGCGAACAGAGATGCGCGAGAGCGAGCCAGGCTAGCGTAGGTTTTCGTTTAACAACATGGCACTACATTCAGCTGTAAATTGCACCCAGTACCGCGGGAAGTAGGGGTTTTGGGGGTGCTGCAACACCCCCTGTCCGAGGCCCTGTCTTATCACAGAAAACGATCATTTCTAAAAACCAAAGTGGAGATTTCTGAAAACGCCGGTTATGTGTTGTCGTATCAACGGGGAGAAACGGGATTTTAGGTTCTGAAGCGTCACATTATGCACCAGAAAATGCTTAACGTCATGTGAGCGTCCGCTGTACCGTATTGGTCCGAATATAAACACAAACCCCATTGTAATAGGCCTACGACCTATATTTGGAAAAAAGATTTGAAGACCAGATCTTGATTTCATGAATAAATAAATTGTATTAATTGAAATAATATACGAAAATAAAAAGGCATAGAATTAAACACTGCATTGCCACTAAACAGTAGTGCAAATAGGCCGTACTGATGTGTACACCAAAGACTTCCTGACACTCCTCTGCCCCGCTGTGTTCGCTATGGCTGTGGTCGCTCCGAACTGTTTCGGCCCGTGGCAAAGCGAGTCATCCTCGCTGCTGTCCAAGGCATGTTGAGACGCAGCATTTATTTAATGCTCATATGTCCTAGTGCTGAAAAAAGGTTATATGAAAAAGTGTGAGGGTAGCGGTGGTACGCTAAACTTGTTCTGTGAGCAGCTGGATGTGAACCATGGTGTGAAGGAAGTGAACACAACGATCGATTTTCAACTGTGCGCGCATGCACTGGTGTAATTGAGCTGCGCTGCTATATATCTTTTTTATCAATGTGACGAGTTGCGAGTCTAGTGCAGGCCGGTTTTTTTTTCCCAGCACCCCCTGCTGAGAATACGTTCTCGCGGCTATGGTTGCACCAGATGTTATAAACATTAAACGGTCACATAAATCATTACTATTTTTAGAAAATGTATGTTGTTTCATATAATTGTATTGGAAGTCCTGGTTTGCACTAGGGTTGCCGCGGTGTGGACATTTTCACACCGAGTAATACACTCGTCTCAACACCGGTATTACCGAGTATAAATGGTATAAACTTTGAAACTAGGTCAACCGCCACACAAGCATCGGTTTTTAGACCCTTCTCGTCCTTCAGTTGCCGCCAACGTTCAAAAGCAGCGCCTAGGATTATTCTTGATTTCAGTTTTTCTCTTTCAGCGTTTTTATTATCAATTACTCTCTGAAAAAGAGTTTCCTTCTCTTTGCTGGTGGTGGTGGTGGTGGTGTGGTGGGGATTGTGGCGTCTTGTCTGCCATGGAAATTGTCTTCTACTGCTAGCTCCAAATGTGGATTAACTAGTTCCAGTAGCTACCGCAGGATAACAACAAACAGGAGCTTGCTCTGGGTCACGAGCTCTGGGTCACGAGTACTGCACGAAGGGGTCGCGCGCGGGGCGCGGGGGAGGGGGGGGAGGGGGAGTGCAGTACGACCGTTTGATTGACGTACTTACTGTCCAATGAAACTCGGTGGCAATGGAAATGATTGGCTGGAGTTTTTCGAGCCCTGCCCGTTCCACAGATGATTGACAGTTTAATTTTCATGTCAGTACTTCTAACTCAGTGGCTGTAAGCGGGTTATGATAAGGATTTCAAGTAATTTTGCAAAAATGGCCAAAAAAGCGAATCACCTACGCAACCTTTAAGCTCTTTGAGTCTCCCTTGTGTATAAAAAGTGTGTTTATAAATAAAGTTGCCTTGCCTTTCCTCGGGCAATAGGCAAAAACTGTAACAGTGTCTCAGCAGAGTGCAATGCTTCTAAACTTCATCAAACGTGCAGACAAAGTTTAACCTCATGAAGTGAAGTTAATTCATTGTAAAATACCATATAGAAAAATATATTTTGGGCAGTCAGCCTTCTCTGATCGAGCAGCACATACTTGGAATTCTATAACCACAGAACTAAGGAACATTACATCACTCAAATCCTTCTAAAATCTATAAAACACTGCTTACTGACAAATCGAATATGCTGCCATAATAATATGGGATAGTGTGTTTGTCTTTGTGTTTACTAATTGTGTTTTTGTCTGTGTTTATGCTCCTGGTCTGTGTGTCTGCTTCTTTTCTGTGTTCAAGTGTTTTTGTCTGCGTTTATGCTCCTTGTACCTATATATGTGTAGATATATATTTGTCGATACGTATTTGTAGATATATATTTGTGAAGGAAATATTCTCCCAGAATCTAGAGAAGTACTGATGTAAAAGAATAGTAGGCTAAACCGACAGCAACAAAAGGAAGGTTAATGTGGCGTGATGTAAACCAATGAAGCAGAAGCTCGTAGCAAAGGGTTTTATTTAAAATCAATTCTATCAAAAGCTGACGGACGGGATCACAGACCTCGTCACTTCAGTCCCTTCACACTCCACTAGTCAGCCGGACCCCGGGAGGATAAGAAGTTATAAACTATTGCATAATCTGAAGTCATGCCAGTCGGCAACCAGTCGGCAACCGTATTAATAATCAATATTAATAAGACATATTAATTAATAAACCATATTAATAATCAATATTAACAATTCATATGCCACTTGGTGACTCAAACGTTCGTCTTCTCTGGTCAGTCCAGCAGTTTGCCATCAGGGCAAACCAATAATTCAAAATATGGATTATTACAACAATTATGTGTATATTAATTATGTGCCTGTTCCTCATATTGAAAGGATAAAGTGAGATGTCTGTCTGTCTTTCTCCATGTCTGTCCGACTTAATGTCTGTCTGACTGTATGCCTGTTAGCTGGCTAACTGTCATTAGCCTGCTAGCTGGCTAACTGTCATTAGCCTGCATGCTGGCTAGCTTTCATTAGCCTGCTAGCTGGCTAGCTGTCATTAGCCTGCTAGCTGGCTAGCTGTCATTAGCCTGCTATCTGGCAAGCTGTCATTAGCCTGCTAGCTGGCAAGCTGTCATTAGCCTGTTAGCTGGCTTGCTGTGTCCCCAGTGTCTGTACCTACCTGTAGCTGTGCGAGGTGGTGCTAGGTGATTTGGCGGCGCTAGGTGGTGTAGTGGTGGTGCTAGGTGATTAAGCGGTGCTAGGTGGTGTAGCGGTGGTGCTAGGTTATTTAGCTGTGCTAGGTGGTGTATCGCTGGGGCTAGGTGGTGTAGCTGTGGTGCTAGGTGGTGTAGTGCTGGGGCTAGGTAGTGTAGTGGTGGTGCTAGGTGGTGTAGTGCTGGGGCTAGGTGGTCTAGCGGTGCTAGGTGGTGTAGCGCTGGTGCTAGGTGGTGTAGCGAGGCTAGGTGGTGTAGACGTGCTAGGTGGTGTAGTGGTGGTACTAGGTGGTGTAGCGCTTGGGCTAGGTGATGTAGCACTGGTGCTAGGTGGTGTAGTGCTGGTACTAGCAGTGCTAGGTGATGTAGCCATACTAGGTGGTGTAGCGCTGATGCTAGGTGATGTAGCGATGCTAGGTGGTGTAACAGTGGTGCTAGGTGGTGTAGCGATGCTAGGTGGTGTAGCACTGGGGCTAGGTGGTGTAGCGCAGGGGCGGTGGAGCAGGAGGGGTTTGGGGGGCAGCGGGGGCTTCAGGGACCCCGTCCTCCACAGGGCGGCGGCCCGCGGGCCCCGGGGCCCGTCGCTGTAGCTGTGCTGCCGCGTCAGGCTAGCGCTAGCCGCTAGCCCGGTAGTGCTGCCGTGTACCGCGTCGCTGCTAGCCTGGGCGGCGGCGGCGGGGCTAGCGTGCGCGGCGGCGGCGGGGCTAGCACTAGCCGATAGCCCGCTAGTGCTGGCGTGCGCTGCCGCGGCGCTAGCGTTGGCGGCGGCGCTAGCTTGCGTGGCGGCGGCAGCGCTCGAGGGGCCGTTGCTGCTACTGTTGGTGTTCATGCGCGCCAGGAAGTGGGCGGGTCTTGGCACGGCCCCTCCCCCGTCGCCGCCCGTCTTGATGAGGGCGTGTCTCTGGGAGTGGCGGGTGGTCACCGTGACGCCCGCCGCGGCCGGCACCGGCGGCTCCGCCGTCCTGTTGCTATGGTGATGGCTGCTCAGGTTGTAGTGGTGGGAGCGCGTGTTGGGGCTGATCTCCGGCTGGTTGCCATGGTGAAGGTGGGTGTGCCCCGGGTAGAGGAGGGAGGAGGAGGAGGGGGAGGAGGAGGAGCAGGAGGAGGTGAGGACCTTGATGCCCCCCTGGCCAGAGGCGCTCACCTCCTGGATGTGTTTGAGGAGCTCCTCCAGGGCCGACTCCCCCTGCCCCCCACCTCCCCCTGGCCCCGAGCTCCCCCTCTCCTGGGGGGGGCGCGAGGAGGAGCCGTTGGTCAGGGCGTTGCCATGGTGATGGAGGATGGAGAGCAGCGGTTGGTCGGGATGAGGAGGCAGAGCTCTGGGGGCGTGGTCCTCCTCCCCTTTGATTGACAGCTGGGGTGGGTAGAATTCTGCGTCGTCCTGCGTTACCTGATGGAGGAGGAGCTGAGAGGAGGGGAGGAGCTGGGAGGAGGGGAGGAGCTGAGAGAAGGGGAGGAGCTGAGAGGAGGGGAGGAGCTTGGGGGAGGGGGAGGAGCTGAGAGGAGGGAGGAGCTTGGGGGAGGGGAGGAGCTGAGAGGAGGGGAGGAGCTGCTGAGAGGAGGGGAGGAGCTGAGAGGAGGGGGAGGAGCTGAGAGGAGGGGAGGAGCTTGGGGGAGGGGAGGAGCTGAGAGGAGGGGAGGAGCTGAGAGGAGGGGAGGAGCTTGGGGGAGGGGAGGAGCTGAGAGGAGGGGAGGAGCTGAGAGGAGGGGAGGAGCTGAGAGGAGGGGAGGAGCTGAGAGGAGGAGAGGAGTGGTTCTCCTCTGGGGATCAAGGAGGCGTACATCTGAGGACAGGAGCAGGCCAGCTTCTCCTCCTGAGGAGAGAGAGGAGGTGTTTGAGCTAGGTGGCTAGGTCTCTAGGTCGCTGGGAGGCTAGGTGGCTAGGTCTCTAGGTCAGTGATCTACTCACCTGTGATTGGTCCAGCAACCCGGTGAGCTTGGCCAATGAGTGGAGAGACATGGTGTGGGGGAGGGGCATCTGGAGCTCCTTCCCGAGTGCTAGCTCCGCCCTCTGGGAGGAGCCACGGCGACAGTAACACGACACCAGAGAGCCGGACAGAACGGTGCCCAATAGGAAGGCCAGGAGGACGCAGGTGACGAGAAGAGAGAAGGGGACACTAGGACCCTGGAGACCACCCTGGTCCTGGTCCGGGTCTGGAGAGAGAGAGAGAGAGAGAGAGAGAGAGAGAGAGAGAGAGAGAGAGAGAGAGAGAGAGAGAGAGAGAGAGAGAGAGGGAGAGAGAGAGAGAGAGAGAGACATCACCTTGATGATGATGATGATGATGTTGATGATGTTGATGATGATGGTGGTTGTGGCGATGAAGATGTTTCCATGATGACCTACCGTAGTCTCCCCCAGAGTCCTGACTCCTTGTGGTGGAGGCGGCTCCTGCTGGACATGCACACACAGACACACACACACATACACACAGACACACACACATACACACACACACACACACACACACACACACACACACACACACACACACACACACACACACACACACACACACAAAAAAAACAACCTCTGAATACTGTAACCTGATTCCATTCTGTGTGTGTGTGTGCGTTTGTGTGTCTGTGTGTCTGTGTTTGTTTGTGTGTGTCTGTCCTTACCATGACAACCATCAGAGTAGAGAGAATGGTCCCCGTCAATATCCTGCTCAAAGCCTGACCTAGAGAGAGAGAGAGAGAGAGAGAGAGAGAGAGAGAGAGAGAGAGAGAGAGAGAGAGAGAGAGAGAGAGAGAGAGAGAGAGAGACAAGAGTAATCACCAGTCCAGGCTTACATGACATTCCATCTTCTCTCTCTTGTTGCTACGGTTACAGGTACCCAAAGTAGCTAATTGGCCCTGGGGGCAATCAGGGGAAATTATGGATCACAATTAGGCAGCGCGCACACACACACACACACACACACACACACACACACACACACACACACACACACACACACACACACACACACACACACACACACACACACACACAGTGTAGACGTTCCTGCCCCGCCCTTGGTGTCAGACGTGTCTAACGTTACAGACTGTATAACATTCAGTGGTCGTGTGCTGACACGCTGTACGGTCACTGCCCTGCTCTTCAGTCCTGAGATGAGCTGAAACACAGAGAACGGCTCTTCAGAGAGCCGGTGTTTGAACTGCGTTGTCTATGAAACACTGAACAGGGAGCCCTCCTCATCATTCAACACTGAAGTGATAAGCAGTAGTGACTCCTCCTGTTGATATCTCCGCCGTGTCTCTGTGTAGACAACGCAGCAACACCTCCACCGAAGCCCCGCCCCCGGTACCGCGGAGCCGTCTAATCGCGGTTACATCAGAACGAACCCGCCGACGTGTGTGGGGTCCGGGAGGCTAAGTGGGGGTGCCAGCTCAGGCCGGTCCATAACCTTAGTGTAGACGCGCGGACAGCGCCGGGAAAAAGGCGGGCATATTTGCACTAATGTTTACGTCTCACCAACCAGGAGGCTCCGTGATTGGACGTCTGGATTCACTCCCATTGGATGAGCTTCTACTTCCTGAACCCCCAGCGCCCCCCCCCCCATCCGTGTTGTCATGGTAACTAGGCCTCAGCGCATCACCACTCAGCTGAGCTCTACGTCTCTGACAGGAACAGGAAGTGACACGTACCTGAAGCCCGGCACCAGGTCCACACAACTTCCTGTCCGCAGCCAGACGCAGTACGGGTCACGGGAGGACAGACAGGCGCTGAGAGACAGACAGGTAGAGACAGTAAGGGTCACGAGAGGACAGACAGGCGCTGAGAGACAGACAGGTAGAGACAGTAAGGGTCACGGGAGGACAGACAGGCGCTGAGAGACAGACAGGGTAGAGACAGTAAGGTCACGAGAGGACAGACAGGCGCTGAGAGACAGACAGGTAGAGACAGTAAGGGTCACGGGAGGACAGACAGGCGCTGAGAGACAGACAGGTAGAGACAGTAAGGGTCACGGGAGGACAGACAGGCGCTGAGAGACAGACAGGTAGAGACAGTAAGGGTCACGAGAGGACAGACAGGCGCTGAGAGACAGACAGGTAGAGAGAGTAAGGGTCACGGGAGGACAGACAGGCGCTGAGAGACAGACAGGTAGAGACAGTAAGGGTCACGGGAGGACAGACAGGCGCTGAGAGACAGACAGGTAGAGACAGTAAGGGTCACGAGAGGACAGACCAGTGAGTACTAGTGAGTACCAGTGAGTACCAGTGAGTAACAGTACTAGGTAGTACCAGTGAGTACTATCACTAGGTAGTACTAGGTAGTACCAGTGAGTACTAGTGAGTACTAGTACCAGGTAGTACATACGTCCTGCAGGCCCCGTGCTGAGGACAAGTGAGTACCATTACTATGTATTACCAGTGAGTACTAGTGGTAGTGAGTACCAATACCAGGTAGTTCCAGTGAGTACCAGTACCAGGTAGAGTACATACGTCCTGCAGGCCCCGTGCTGAGTACCAGTGAGTACTAGTGAGTACCAGTGAGTACTAGTGAGTACCAGTGAGTACCAGTGTGTACTAGTGAGTACCAGTGAGTACTAGTGAGTACCAGTGTACGTACGTCCTGCAGGCCCATGCTGAGTACCAGTGAGTAATAGTGAGTACCAGTGCGTACTAGTGAGTACCTGTGAGTACCAGTGAGTACCAGTGAGTACCAGTGAGTACCACCAGTGAGTACCAGTGAGTACCACTAGTGAGTACCAGTGAGTACCACCAGTGAGTACCAGTGAGTACCACTAGTGAGTACCAGTGAGTACCACCAGTGAGTACCAGTGAGTACCAGTGAGTACCAGTGAGTACCAGTGAGTACCAGGGTACATACGTTCTGCAGGCCCCGTGCTGAGTACCAGTGAGTACCAGTGAGTACCAGTGGGTACCAGTGAGTACCAGTGGGTACCAGTGAGTACCAGTGAGTACCACCAGTGAGTACCAGTGAGTACCACCAGTGAGTACCAGTGAGTACCATCAGTGAGTACCAGTGAGTACCAGTAAGTACCAGTGAGTACTAGTCAGTAGCAGTGAGTACCAGTGAGTACCAGTGAGTACCACCAGTGAGTACCAGTGAGTACCAGTGAGTACTAGTCAGTACCAGTGAGTACCAGTGAGTACCAGGGAGTACCACCAGTGAGTACCAGTGAGTACCAGAGAGTACCAGAGAGTACCAGTGAGTACCAGTGAGTACCAGTGAGTACCAGTGTACGTACGTCCTGCAGGCCCCGTGCTGGGAGCAGCGGCTGAGCGGGACCCTGATGAGGCAGCCCCTGAAGGCCACCAGCAGCCCCCGGTGGGCCCGGTCCAGGACCAGGCCCAGGACCCTCCTGCTGCTGCCCGCTGCGCACCTGGAGGGGGGAGTGGTTACATCTATCAGGTATGGATCTATATAAACACACCTGGAGGGGGGGAGGGGGGGGGGGGAGGGTTACATCTATAAGGATATGGATCTATTATAACACACACTGGAGGGGGGGAGGGGTTACATCTATCAGGTATGGAATCTATTATAACACACCTGGAGGGGGGGAGGGGTTACATCTATCAGGTATGGATCTATATAACACACCTGGAGGGGGGGGGAGGGGTTACATCTATCAGGTATGGATCTATTATAACACACCTGGAGGGGGGGGAGGGGTTACATCTATCAGGTATGGGATCTATTATAACACACCTGGAGGGGGGGGAGGGGGTTACATCTATCAGGTATGGATCTATTATAACACACCTGGAGGGGGGAGGGGTTACATCTATCAGGTATGGATCTATATAAAACACCTGGAGGGGGGGAGGGGTTACATCTATCAGGTATGGATCTATTATAACACACCTGGAGGGGGGGAGGGGTTACATCTATCAGGTATGGATCTATTATAACACACCTGGAGGGGGGGAGGGGTTACATCTATCAGGTATGGATCTATTATAACACACCTGGAGGGGGAGGGGGAGGGGTTACATCTATCAGGTATGGATCTATATAACACACCTGGGGGGGAGGGGTTACATCTATCAGGTATGGATCTATTATAACACAGCTGGGGGGGAGGGGTTGCATCTATCATGTATGGATCTATTATAACACACCTGGAGGGGGGGAGGGGTTACATCTATCAGGTATGGATCTATATAACACACCTGGGGGGGAGGGGTTACATCTATCAGGTATGGATCTATTATAACACAGCTGGGGGGGAGGGGTTACATCTATCAGGTATGGATCTATTATAACACACCTGGGGGGGAGGGGTTACATCTATCAGGTATGGATCTATTATAACACACCTGCACAGCGAAGACATTAAATATACATCGATTGAATATACGTCATCTATTAAATAGAGTGTTTACAGTTGTATTAGTATTGGTAGTAGTAATACTAGCCCAAGTACAGTAACAGTATTAGCGCAGTATTAGCACTATATGCAGTACCAGAATTAGCATTAGCAGTATTAGTGCAGTAGCAGTAGTAGTAGTAGTACTAGTATCAGCTGTAATAGTATTAGCGGTAGAAGTATTAGCTCAGTATTAGCAGTAGTATCAGCTGTAATAGTATTAGCGGTAGTAGCATTAGCTCAGTATTAGCAGTAGCAGTGATAGTATTAGCGGTAGTAGCATTAGCACAGTATTAGCAGTAGCAGTAGCATTAGCCCAGTATTAGCAGTAGCAGTAGCATTAGCTCAGTATTAGCAGTAGCAGTAGCATTAGCTCAGTATTAGCAGTAGCAGTAGCTCAGTATTAGCAGTAGCAGTGATAGTATTAGCGGTAGTAGCATTAGCTCAGTATTAGCAGTAGCAGTAGCATTAGCTCAGTATTAGCAGGAGCAGTGATAGCATTAGTGCAGTACTTGTCGGGGTTGTACACATGGATCTCCTCCAGCAGGTGGGTGGTGTGGGTGTCGTCAGGGTGGAGGTCCTCCGCCCGCTGGGTGCTGACCAGCACCTTCAGCACCCGGCCGTCCTCCGAGCCCAGGAACAGCACCACCCGGTCCTGGGCCGGCCCCGCCCAGGGGTCCACCGCCACCTGGGTCAGACGGGCCCTGCACACACACAGCGCTCACCAGGGGTCACTACCGCTCACGACTGCAGCACACACACACACACACACACACACACACACACACACACACACACACACACACACACACACACACACACACACACACACACACACACACACACACACACACACACCGCTCACCAACGTTCACTACTGCTCACTACTGCAGCAGACCGCTCACTACCGAGTACCTGCTGTTGGAGGTGTGTGTGTGTGTGTGTGTGTGTGTGTGTGTGTGTGTGTGTGTGTGTGTGTGTGTGTGTGTGTGTGTGTGTGTGTGTGTGTGTGTGTCTACCTGGAGGTGGAGGTGCAGCAGATGTGTGTGTGTGTGTGTGTGTGTACCTGGAGGTGGAGGTGCAGCAGGTGTGTGTGTGTGTGTACCTGGAGGTGGAGGTGTAGCAGGTGTGTGTGTGTGTACCTGGAGGTGGAGGTGTAGCAGATGTGTGTGTGTGTGTACCTGGAGGTGGAGGTGCAGCAGATGTGTGTGTGTACCTGGAGGTGGAGGTGCAGCAGATGTGTGTGTGTGTACCTGGAGGTGGAGGTGCAGCAGATGTGTGTGTGTGTGTACCTGGGGGTGGAGGTGCAGCAGATGT
>NC_079433.1:1925274-1927774 GCF_026213295.1 Gadus chalcogrammus | reverse complement strand
ACAGAATAGTAGTACTCGTAGTACTAGTAGTGGTATTGCAGTACCTTGCCCAGCGCTGTGTACTCCACAGAGATCTCGCTGAAGAAGAAGTAGACGTAGCTGCCGTAGTCGATAGCATGGAGGAACCGGGGCTCTGGACGAGAGACGCAGACATACAGAGAGAGAGGATAATAATAATAATAATAATAATAATAATAATGAATTTTATTTGTAATGCACTTTATATTGAGCAAACAATCTCAAAGTGCTACATAAGAAAAAAAAAATAAAAGTCAAAGTCAAAATTTGGAGAGAGAACGTCTCTCCAAAGGAAACAACTAATGAAAGGCTTTTTTAAAAAGGTAGGTTTTTAGGCCTTTTTTAAAAGTGTCCAGGGTCAGTGGTGCTCTCAGGTGGTCAGGGAGAGCATTCCAAAGACAGGGAGCGGCGTGACAGAAAGCTCTGTCTCCCATGGTTTGGAGTTTGGTCCATGGGATCTGCAGGAGGTTTGCCTGACCGGAGCGGAGGTGTCATGAAGTGGGCTGAGGGGTGATTAGCTCCTTCAAGTAAATAGGAGCATTACCATGGAGGCACTGGTGGGTGAGTAGGGAAACCTTGTATTCAATCCTGAATGGGACAGGGAGCCAGTGGAGGGATTTGAGAATTGGTGTGATGTGGTCAAATTTTTGTGTCCTTGTAAGGATCAGGGCAGCACAGTTTTGAATGTATTGGAGTTTTTGGATGTTTTTGTTGGAGATCCCGGCAAGAAGAGCATTACAGTAGTCCAGCCTGGTGGAGACAAAGGCATGGACAAGTTTTTCTGCATCTGGGAGAGAGAGTGATGGACGGAGTTTTGCAATGTTTTTAAGGTGGTAAAAAGAGTTTTTGCAAAGCTGTTTGATGTGAAGTTGAAAGGTCAGGTGGGGGTCCATTATTACACCAAGGTTGGTGACTGATGGAGAAAGGTGGATGTCGTGGCCGGCGAAGGTGATACTGGTAATGGTGGATGACCGGGTCTGATGTGGGGTGCCAATGAGAATGGCTTCAGTTTTTGAACTGTAAAGCTGCAGAAAATTCTCCTTCATCCACGCCTTTGTCTCCCCCAGGCAGGTGGTGAGCGTGGAAGATGGCAGGGTGTCAGAGGATGCTGGGTTGATTTTGAAATAAAGTTGGGTGTCATCAGCATAGCAATGGAAAGATATTCCATGCCGGCTGATGACACGGCCAAGGGGAAGCATGTAGACAGTGAAAAGGGGGGGTCCGGGACTGACCCTTGGGGACACCACAGGAGACGGGGAGTGTGTCTGACTTGGCTTCTCCCAGGGAGACGTATTCAGTTCTGTTAGTGAGATAGGAGGTAAACCAGTTGAGAGTTGAGTCAGATAGTCCGATGGTGGAGTGTAGGCGATGGAGGAGAATGTGGTGGTCAACCGTATCAAAAGCTGCAGTGAGATCAAGGAGAATGAGCAGGGATGGTGAGCCAGCATCAGCTGACATCAGTAGGTCGTTAGTGACCCTGGCCAGAGCAGTTTCCGTGCTGTGGCCAGGGCGGAAACCAGACTGACATTTTTCAAACATGTTGTTTGTTTGAAGGTGGTCGTGAAGTTGGGCAGCCACTACCTTTTCCAGCACTTTTGAAAGGAACGGGAGATTTGAGATTGGTCTGTAGTTAGCAAGCACTTCCGGGTCAAGGCTGGGTTTTTTAAGGAGTGGCTTGATGACTGCAGTTTTCAGGACAGATGGGATGTGGCCAGTCTGGAGGGAGCAGTTTATGATTTTAGTAATCATGGGACTTATGGCAGAGGTGTGTGTTTTTATCAAAGCTGAAGGGAATGGGTCGAGGGCACAGGTAGAGGGTTTCATCTTCCTCATGATTTCCTCAGGATCAAGGTGGTGTTGCTGTTCTTGATGGTATTAAGGTGGTGTTAGTTGTATGAAGGTGGTGTTAGTTGTTTGAAGCTGTGTTAGCGGTGATGATTGTAAGTGTTTTGGCTGGTGTTTCTTTTGTGTCAGTGTGGTGTTCGGGTGGTGTTTGGTCGGAGTTTATGTGGTCTTTATGTGTTGTTTGGGTGGAGTTTTGGGTGGAGTTTATGTTGTGTTCAGGTGTTTTTGGTGGTGTTTGGTGGTGTTTGGGAGGTGTTTGGGCAGTGTTTGGGCGGTGCTTTGGGTTGTGTTTGAGTTGTGTTTCCGTCTCGTTCTGTGGTGTTTGGGCAGTGTTTGGGTGGTGTTTGGGTGGTGTATGGGTGGTGTTTGGGTGGTGTTTGGGCAGTGTTTGGGCGGTGTTTGGGTGGTGTTTGGGCAGTGTTTGGGCAGTTTTTGGGTGGTGTTTGGGAGGTGTTTGGGCAGTGTTTGGGCAGTGTTCGGGTGGTGTTGGTGGTGTTTGGGAGGTGTTTGGGCAGTGTTTGGGCAGTGTCGGGCGGTGTTTGGGCGGTGTTTGGGCGGTGTTTGGATGGTGTTTGGGTACGCACCACGGAGCCACTTGGAGTCGTACTTGACGGTGCGGAGGACGGGCCGCCCGTCG
>NC_079433.1:1915274-1920274 GCF_026213295.1 Gadus chalcogrammus | reverse complement strand
AGTACTACAGAACCACTACACACTGTCCTATACCAGATACTACATCAGTACTACAGAACCACTACACACTGTCCTATACCAGATACTACATCAGTACTACAGAACCACTACACACTGTCCTATACCAGATACTACATCAGTACTACAGAACCACTACACACTGTCCTATACCAGATACTACATCAGTACTACAGAACCACTACACACTGTCCTATACCAGATACTACATCAGTACTACAGAACCACTACACACTGTCCTATACCAGATAGTACATCAGTACTACAGAACCACTACACACTGTCCTATACCAGATACTACATCAGTACTACAGAACCACTACACACTGTCCTATACCAGATACTACATCAGTACTACAGAACCACTACACACTGTCCTATACCAGATACTACATCAGTACTACAGAACCACTACACACTGTCCTATACCAGATACTACATCAGTACTACAGAACCACTACACACTGTCCTATACCAGATACTACATCAGTACTACAGAACCACTACACACTGTCCTATACCAGATACTACATCAGTACTACAGAACCACTACACACTGTCCTATACCAGATACTACATCAGTACTACAGTACTACTACACACTGTCCTATACCAGATACTACATCAGTACTACAGAACCACTACACACTGTCCTATACCAGATACTACATCAGTACTACAGAACCACTACACACTGTCCTATACCAGATACTACATCAGTACTACAGAACCACTACACACTGTCCTATACCAGATACTACATCAGTACTACAGAACCACTACACACTGTCCTATACCAGATACTACATCAGTACTACAGAACCACTACACACTGTCCTATACCAGATACTACATCAGTACTACAGAACCACTACACACTGTCCTATACCAGATACTACATCAGTACTACAGAACCACTACACACTGTCCTATGCCAGATAGTACATCAGTACTACAGAACCACTACACACTGTCCTATGCCAGATAGTACATCAGTACTACAGAACCACTACACACTGTCCTATACCAGATAGTACATCAGTACTACAGAACCACTACACACTGTCCTATACCAGATACTACATCAGTACTACAGACCACTACACACTGTCCTATACCAGATAGTACATCAGTACTACAGAACCACTACACACTGTCCTATACCAGATAGTACATCAGTACTACAGAACCACTACACACTGTCCTATACCAGATACTACATCAGTACTACAGAACCACTACACACTGTCCTATACCAGATACTAAATCAGTACTACAGAACCACTACACACTGTCCTATACCAGATAGTACATCAGTACTACAGAACCACTACACACTGTCCTATACCAGATAGTACATCAGTACTACAGAACCACTACACACTGTCCTATACCAGATAGTACATCAGTACTACAGAACCACTACACACTGTCCTATACCAGATAGTACATCAGTACTACAGAACCACTACACACTGTCCTATACCAGATACTACATCAGTACTACAGAACCACTACACACTGTCCTATACCAGATACTACATCAGTACTACAGAACCACTACACACTGTCCTATACCAGATACTACATCAGTACTACAGTACTACTACACACTGTCCTATACCAGATACTACATCAGTACTACAGAACCACTACACACTGTCCTATACCAGATACTACATCAGTACTACAGTACTACTACACACTGTCCTATACCAGATACTACATCAGTACTACAGAACCACTACACACTGTCCTATACCAGATACTACATCAGTACTACAGAACCACTACACACTGTCCTATACCAGATACTACATCAGTACTACAGAACCACTACACACTGTCCTATACCAGATAGTACATCAGTACTACAGAACCACTACACACTGTCCTATACCAGATACTACATCAGTACTACAGAACCACTACACACTGTCCTATACCAGATACTACATCAGTACTACAGAACCACTACACACTGTCCTATACCAGATAGTACATCAGTACTACAGAACCACTACACACTGTCGTATACCAGATAGTACATCAGTACTACAGAACCACTACACACTGTCCTATACCAGATAGTACATCAGTACTGCAGTACTAGTACACACTGTCCTATACCAGATAGTACATCAGTACTGCAGAACCACTACACACTGTCCTATACCAGATAGTACATCAGTACTGCAGTACTAGTACACACTGTCCTATACCAGATAGTACATCAGTACTACAGAACCACTACACACTGTCCTATACCAGATACTACATCAGTACTGCAGTACTAGTACACACTGTCCTATACCAGATAGTACATCAGTACTGCAGTACTAGTACACACTGTCCTATACCAGATACTACATCAGTACTGCTCTGATATACCAGTACTGAGTCATAGTACTCATACACTATAGTACTATAGTACTATAGTACTGTACTTCACTGTACTGTACCAGCCCTGGTCCAGGTCTTACCAGCTGGTAGCCTGGCATCGCCCACCTACCTACTTCCGCTCTATTTTCATTTCACTTCAGTAGTCAGTCTGGGTCTGCTTCATATTCATGGGTTCCTTGGAAGCCCGATTTTTGGCGGTCCAATCAGCGAACAGAGGGAGTGGCTGAGAACGATGACGTCGAGGTCGCACGCCAGTTTCAGTTGTAGTCAGAGGAAGACCAGGAAGACAATGGAGAAGGATACGAGAGAAGCTATTCGGTCTGTTGTGGGATCGCTGCCAAATATCGATCAATTAAAGCCGGAGTAAGAACAAGCTTTGCAGAGTTTTGTTGGTGGCCATGATGTTGTGGCACTTCTCCCCACCGGGTTCGGGAAAAGTTTGATTTTCCAGCTGGCTCCGTTAGTGGTGAAGGAGCCGGTCCCGTCGCATGACATACGTCACGACCAAACGCGATGCGATTGGTTATGGCAGATCCAGAGTGGCACTGGGCAGATCCAATCATTTTAAAACTTCTACAGACACCCGCCTCCCAGTGAGTGAACGTTTGTCTATTGGGCAGTTCCAGACCTTCTGTACAAATGAAATGAAGTACGATGGTCTGGTAGGACCAGGCTAACCAGCTGGGGGGTCAGGACTGGTCTAGGTCTAGGTCTTACCAGCTGGGGGGTCAGGTCTAGGTCTAGGTCCTGGTCTAGGTCTTACCAGCAGGGGGGTCAGGTCTAGGTCCTGGTCCTGGTCTAGGTCTAGGTCTAGGTCTAGGTCCTGGTCTAGGTCTTACCAGCTGGGGGGTCAGGTCTAGGTCCAGGTCCTGGTCTAGGTCTAGGTCCAGGTCCTGGTCTAGGTCTAGGTCCAGGTCCTGGTCTAGGTCTAGGTCTTACCAGCTGGGGGGTCAGGTCTAGGTCCAGGTCCTGGTCTAGGTCTAGGTCTAGGTCCAGGTCCTGGTCTAGGTCTAGGTCTTACCAGCTGGGGGGTCAGGTCTAGGTCCAGGTCCTGGTCTAGGTCTAGGTCTTACCAGCTGGGGGGTCAGGTCCAGGTCCTGGGCCGCTCTGCTGAGGTTGACCGCAAACACGTGATCCCTGAGATTTAAATAAAGATTCAAATTCAAACACACCTGTGTGTGCGTGTGCGTGTGCGTGTGTGTGTGTGTGTGTGTGTGTGTGTGTGTGTGTGTGTGTGTGTGTGCGTGAGTGCGTGCGTGCGTGCGTGTGCGTGTGTGCGTGTGTGTGTGTGTGTGTGTGTGTGTGTGTGTGTGTGTGTGTGTGTGTGTGTGTGTGTGCGTGTGCGTGTGTGTGCGTGCGCGTGTGTGTGTGTGTGTACCTGGCTGCTATGTACAGGGTTAGGGTTAGGGTTAGGGTTAGGGTTAGGGTTAGGGTTAGTAGTACCTGGCTGCTATGTACAGGGTGCTCCTGACCCGGGTCATGGTCTGGTAGTCCAGGCCGAGCCGCCGCGTGTCGTTGTCCGGCTGCAGACCCTGGAAGACCGGGAACCGCCGCGAGTCTGGGGGGGAGACGGGTTAGACCAGGACCACCAGGACCCCCCAGGACCACTAGGACACCCCAGGACCCCCCCAGGACCACCAGGGTCCCCCCAGGACCCCCCAGGACCCCCCAGGACCACCAGAACCCCCAAGGACCCCCCAGGACCACCAGGACCCCCCAGGACCCCCCAGGACCACTAGGACAGCCCAGGACCCCCCTGGACCACCAGGGTCCCCCCAGGACCACCAGGACCCCCCAGGACACCCCAGGACCACCAGGACCCCCCAGGACCCCCCAGGACCCCCCAGGACCACTAGGACACCCCAGGACCCCCCTGGACCACCAGGGTCCCCCCAGGACCACCAGGACCTCCCAGGAACCCCCAGGACCCCCCAGGACACCCCAGGATCACCAGGACCCCCCAGGACCCCCCAGGACCCCCCAGGACCCCCCAGGACCCCTGGGGGGTCTGTTTGTGGCGCCAAGAATAACAGGACAGACTTTCAGGAAATTTGGAGCGTTTCACTGGTTCATCTGCCACTGGTTCATCTGCCACTGGTTCATCTGCCACTGGTTCATCTGCCATTGGTTCATCTGCCACTGGTTCATCTACCACTGGTTCATCTGCCACTGGTTCATCTGCCACTGGTTCATCTGCCACTGGTTCATCTACCACTGGTTCATCTGCCACTGGTTCATCTGCCACTGGTTCATCTACCACTGGTTCATCTGCCACTGGTTCATCTGCCACTGGTTCATCTACCACTGGTTCATCTGCCACTGGTTTATCTGCCACTGGTTCATCTACCACTGGTTCATCTGCCACTGGTTCATCTGCCACTGGTTCATCTGCCACTGGTTCATCTACCACTGGTTCATCTGCCACTGGTTCATCTGCCACTGGTTCATCTGCCACTGGTTCATCTGTCACTGGTTCATCTGCCACTGGCTCATCTGCCACTGGTTCATCTGCCACTGGTTCATCTGCCACTGGTTCATCTGTCACTGGTTCATCTGCCACTGGTTCATCTGCCACTGGT
>NC_079433.1:1877774-1910274 GCF_026213295.1 Gadus chalcogrammus | reverse complement strand
TGACTGCTCTCTTACTCCTTCAAATAGCATCGTGCTAATAGCGTGCAGCACAACGTGGAACACGGCTAATAGCATGGAGCTAATGGCATGGAGCGAACAGCATGAAGCTAATAGCATGGAGCTAATGGCATGGAGCGAACAGCATGAAGCTAATAGCATGGAGCTAATGGCATGATGCTAATAGCCTGTAAGAGAGATTATAGCACGATGCTAAATGCATGGCGCTTATAGCAGGATGCTGATATCTCTGAAGCTTATAGCACGACAGAGCTAATAACATGGCGCTACTAGCATGCAGCTAATAGCGCGATAGAGCTTACACCATGGAGCTAACAACATAATGCTAAAAGCACTGAGTGACAGCATGATGCTAATATAACTTATAGCATACAGCTGACAGCACGGAGCCAATAGCGTGGGTGTGATAGCTTGTAGCTCAAAGCATGCTACTAATAGCATGGAGCAAAAAGCATTGATCAGATAGCGTGCAGGGAGTAGCATGTTTCTGATAGCATGGAGCTGGCAGCTGGCGGGGTTGGGTTCATTCATTAATAATGACGTCATCCTCCTCGGGGTGCGTGATTACACTCCGAGTACATCTCCACTGCGCCCCGCTACTACATGACACGCTACGCCGAGGAGATGAACTAGAAAGGCTTTGACCTGACTCCCTCAGAGAGGAGGAGACGGGGGGGAGGAGGGGAGGAGGGGAGGAGGGGGGGCAGAGATGATTGTTGACAGAGGGGAGAGGGGAGAGGAGAGAGGGGAGGGCTCATGTTGTTCTGTAGTGGATCTCTTACCCTAACCCGGACCAACACCGAGCTGGGATTGGTGTAGCTGTGATTGGCTGAGCTGTGATCGTTGGAGCTGTGATTGGTGGAGCTGTGATTGGCTCAGCTCTGATTGGTGGAGCTGTGATTGGTGGAGCTGTGATTGGCTCAGCTCTGATTGGTGGAGCTGTGATTGGTGTAGATGTGATTGGCTGAGCTGAGATTGGTGGAGCTGTGAGTTAAGACCGTGAGTTAACCTTGCACGGTGAGTTAAGACCGGACCAGGGATGGTATATCAGGGAATATCAGGGTATTTAGGGTATATGGGGGTACATTAGGGAATATCAGGGTATATTAGGGTATATGGGGGTACATTAGGGAATGTCAGGGTATTTAGGGTATATGGGGGTACATTAGGGAATATCAGGTTATATTAGGGTATATGGGGGTACATTAGGGAATATCAGGTTATATTAGGGTATATGGGGGTACATTAGGGAATATCAGGGTATATTGGGGTATATGGGGGTACATTAGGGAATATCAGGGTATATGAAGGTATATGGGGTTATACTGGGGTATATCAGGGTATATGGAGATATATTGGGGTAAATGGGGGTATATAAGGGTATTATGTGGGTATAATAGGGTATATGGGGTATATGGGGCATATTGGGGTACATGGGTATATACTGGGTCCTTTGACGGGCAGACGTTTATCAGGAAAACAAACTGGACCCCCTGGAAGATGAGATGAAGCAAAAGACAGGGCGACCTCATGGGGTACAGAGAGAGAGAGAGAGAGAGAGAGAGAGAGAGAGAGAGAGAGAGAGAGAGAGAGAGAGAGAGAGAGAGAGAGAGAGAGGAGAGGCAGAGAGAGAGAGGGGAGACATGAGAGAGAGAGAGAGAGAGAGAGACAGAGAGAGATAGAGAGAGAGATAGAGAGAGAGAGAGAGAGAGAGAGAGAGAGAGAGAGAGAGAGAGAGAGAGAGAGAGAGAGAGAGAGAGAGAGAGATTACTGGGGATGTTTATATTTGACATTTCTGGGACAGTTTTGTCATCTGCATGCAGACACACACAAAAACACACACGTACACAAAACCAATCACACACACACACACACACACAAGCCAACACACACATGCACGCACGCACACACACACACACACACACACACACACACACACACACACACACACACACACACACACACACACACACACACAGACACACACACACACACACACACACACACACACACACACACACACACACACACACACACACACACTCTATCCCAGATACTGTCTTCTCTAACGCTTGAGTGTACTGTAGTACTGGGGAAATGTTTTAATGTGGAACCATATTATTACTGCTGTGGTAGTGGGAGGTGACTGGTTATAATGGTCTATGGGAACAGGTTATACTGATCTATGAGGACTGGTTATAATGTTAATCGATGAGTTATAATAGTAATATATGAGTTACAATGGTAGTTGTTTGGTTCGAGTGGTATTTCATAGAGGTTATAACAGAGGTCAAAACACTTCTCACTTATTCTTGGATTTAAAAATCTGCCTGACAACAAATAAGTAAGCAGTGAGAAGTTTAGAGAATATTTGCATGTTTTGTGGAAGGAGCATTATAGCAAGACTGACCTGGTTTAGAGCCTCATTAGCATATCAAAGCTAACCCCCGCTAGCGCTTCGCTGAAATGGCTGCTAGCAGATCACTTCATTAGCAAGGGAGCTACGCCAGCAGCACGTGGAGATGGTCTGGGCTAAGCGTTTAGCATGAGGCCGTAGCAGCACGGCTAGGCTAACACAGGATTAGCAGAGCAGGGTGCTAGCTCCTACGAGATGGGCTAAGTTTAGCAGGAAGAGAGAATAGTTGAAACGCTCTGGAGGTTCTTTTGCTTCTTTTCTTCATGTGCTCACCTTCACACATCATCCATTCATCATCATCAATCCTCTGTCTGTCTGTGTTTCACCCCCTGAATCCAAGTCATACTCCAACTGATTTAAACATAAAAGTAATATGAAACAGAAAAGCACACATGCCACAAGGCCTATGGAACGGTGATTGTCTCCTGTCCCTGTCTCCACCTCCTCTCTCCTCCTCCTCTCTCCTCCTCCTCTCTCCTCCTCATCTCCTCTCTCCTTCTCTCCTAACATCACACCTTCTAGAGCTGGACGCTAACATCACACCTTCCAGAGCTGGACGCTAACATCACACCTTCCAGAGCTGGATCATAACATCACACCTTCAGCATACCTCCAAAATAATAATAATATCATAACTATGATGATGGTTGGAGTCCTGCAGACACTGAGAGGTACATTGTGGTTGTTTTACATATTCATGAGGCGCAATATGCAAATAAGATACAGAGCTCCCACCCTATGTTTGTGTGTGTGTGTGTGTGTGTGTGTGTGTGTGTGTGTGTGTGTGTGTGTGTGTGTACAATTATTATTATAATCTTGTTTACTTTAAGGCATAGATAGAATGTGTGTGTCATGCCCAGTAACCATATGCAGAGAGAGAGAGAGAGAGAGAGGGAGGGAGGGAGGGAGGGAGGGAAGAGAGAGGGAGAGGGAGAGGGAGAGAGAGAGAGAGAGGGGGGGAGGGAAAGAGAGAGGGAGAGGGAGAGAGAGAGAGAGAGAGAGAGAGAGAGAGAGAGAAGAGAGAGAGAGAGAGCTAGAGAGAGAGAGAGAGGGAGGGGGGAAAGAGCGAGAGCTAGAGAGAGAGAGAGAGAGACAGAGAGACAGAGTTGCCAGGCTAGCTCCCACTTTCCTCATTTAAACACTTCCCCTACTTCAAACAGAAAACTCAATGCACGCACACACACACACGCACACACGCACTCGAAGACACACGGCCGGGAGGAGGGAGACTGCCCTCTAGTGTTGAGACTAAAACATGACCAATCAAGAGGTCAGTAAGTGAGGGAGCTAACCTCGCTAGGAGCTAGCCTAGCTGGGGGCTAACCTTGCAGAGAGCCATCCTAGCTGCAAGCTAATACCTAGCTGGGAGATAACCTAGCTACGAGCTAACTTGGCTTCCTAGCGCCAAGAGCAACAGAGAAACACTTTGCCAAAGCAGTTTAAGAATTGAACAAAGCTGTGGATATGTTTAAATAGTTTGAATGTGGGCGTGTCTTTAGTGGACAAGAGGGAACTGGTACCCAGTCTCAGCATCTACCCCCCGTCAGCCACACGCTCCACCAAACCTCCTCCATCGCTCCATCCCTCCTCCATCACCAATCCCCCCTCTCGGTGTGGTGGTTCTGGTGTCTTCAGGGTTCATCTTTCAGACAATCTGAAGGTAGTTCAACCTGCTCACCTTCACTAGATCATTAGTTGGGTCACTATTAGTTGACTAGTAAATCATTATCACTAGTTCAGTGTCACAGCAGTTTTAGTAGCCTAGAAAAGGATTTGTATTTTAGTAGTGAATGACTGCACTTTGAGTAGTGAATCACCATCAGTTATCCAACTTGTTGCTGGAGCAGTTCAGTGATTAGTTCATCAGGCTAATGAGAACAGATGGAGCATTTGAATACCACTGAAATCGTTTGTCTTGTTTTAATGGATAACTGTTAATGCACGTTTCAACACTGCTCATCACCAACTCATCCCCACAAAGAAAACACTAAACCTTTGCCCTCAAAAACAACTTTATATTTTTGATTCTCAACACAATCGGCAACAAGTGAATCCAAAGCATTTAGATACAATTAAAAAAATACAACTTTATATGTACATAGAAAATTGTTGGCTTCACAGAGTATCAAAATATACTGCGCTCCAAAACACGAGCGGTGATCTGAGAACTGATCAGGGCCAGGAACAGACCGATCAACACTGATCAATCAAAAAGAAGGGTTTGGTCTCCGAGCGACAGAGCGGACCTGCCTGGTCGGGACGACCGGCAGAGGACCAGGTCAGTCGGCAGAGGACCAGGTCAGTGGGTAGAGTCCGGTGCTCATGGGTCGCTGCCAGAGGCTCAGGGCCAATTTGGTTCAATCTCAATTCATACAAAGGAGAAAACTTTATACACCTGGAGCCCCCCTTCTGACAGCCTCCCTATCCTAGAAACAGACCCCTGCAGGGAGGCGAGAGAGAGAGAGAGAGAGAGAGAGAGAGAGAGAGAGACGAGGAGAGAGGAGAGAGAGAGACCAGAGAGAGAGAGAGAGAGAGAGAGAGAGAGAGAGGAGAGAGAGATGAGAGAGAGGAGAGAGAGAGAGAGAGAGAGCAGAGAGGAGAGAGAGAGAGAGGAGAGAGAGAGAGATGAGAGAGAGAGAGAGAGAGAGAGAGAGAGAGTAGAGAGAAGGAGAGAGAGAGAGAGAGAGGAGAGAGGAGAGAGAGAAGAGAGAGAGAGAGAAGAGAGAGAGAGGAGAGAGAGAGAGAGCGAGAGAGAGAGAGAGAGAGAGAGAGAGAGAGAGAGAGAGACAGACTGGAGAGAGAGAGACCCCATAGAGAGAGGGATAGACCCCGGAGAGAGAGAGACCCCGGAGGGAGAGAGAGAGACCCCGGAGAGAGAGGGATAGACCCCGGAGAGAGAGAGCTCCCCAGAGAGAGAGAGACCCCGGAGAGAGAGAGCTCCCCGGAGAGAGAGGGATAGACCCCGGAGAGAGAGACCCCGGAGAGAGAGAGCTCCCCAGAGAGAGAGACCCCGGAGAGAGAGCTCCCCCGGAGAGAGAGGGATAGACCCCGGAGAGAGAGACCCCAGAGAGAGAGAGCTCCCAAGAGAGAGAGAGAGAGACCCCAGAGAGAGAGAGACCCCGGAGAGAGAGAGAGACCCCGGAGAGAGAGAGAGACCCCGGAGAGAGAGAGAGACCCCGGAGAGAGAGAGACCCCGGAGAGAGAGAGACCCCGGAGAGAGACCCCATAGAGAGACCCCATAGAGAGAGGGAGAGACCCCGGAGAGAGAGAGAGCTCCCCAGAGAGAGAGAGCTCCCCAGAGAGAGAGAGACCCCGGAGAGAGAGAGACCCCGGAGAGAGACCCCATAGAGAGAGGGAGAGACCCCATAGAGAGAGGGAGAGACCCCGGAGAGAGAGAGAGAGAGACCCCAGAGAGAGAGAGAGACCCCGGAGAGAGAGAGAGAGAGAGACGAGACCCCGGAGAGAGACCCCCAGAGAGAGAGAGAGAGAGACTCCCAGACAGAGAGAGAGAGAGAGAGAGAGAGAGAGAGACCCCTGCAGAGGGACAGCGGGGGAAGGAATGGAGGACAACACGTGCTCCCAGAGTCCCCCTCCTCCTCCCCCTCTCAGCTCCTCCCCCACCTCCCCCTCACCGCTCCTCCCGTTAGGAGGAGGCCTGGGTGGTCTCCACTAGTGTCACTCCCTCCTCCTCCTCCATCATGATGCTGCCCTCCTGCAGCACCACCATCTCCCCCTCCTCCTCCACCTCCCCCTCTACCACCTCCTGCTCCTCCTCCACCTCCTCCCCGCCCACCACCTCCTCCACCTCCTCCCCCTCCCCCTCCTCTTCCTCCTCCTCCTCCTCCTCCTCCGGGCTCTGCAGGCAGGAGGTGCCGTTGCTCTGGCTCATGGCCTCCAGCTTCACGCGGTACTCCTCCGCCTCCTGCTCCTTGCGGTGGAGCTGCGTCCGGTACTCCTGCGCCTTCCGGTTCGCCTCCTGCAGCTGCCTCTGGAGCAGCTCCTGCTGGGGGCACGAGCAGAGAGGGGGGGTGAGGGGGAGGAGAGGAGGGGAGATAGAGGAGAGTGGAGGAGAGGAGGAGGTGAGGACGAGAGGGGGGGTGAGGGGGAGGAGAGGAGGAGAGATAGAGGAGAGGAGGAGGTGAGGACGAGAGGGGGGGTGAGGGGGAGGAGAGGAGAGGGGGAGGAGAGGAGGGGAGATAGAGGAGAGGAGGGGGGATAGAGGAGAGGAGGGGGGATAGAGGAGAGGAGGGGAGGGGGGGTGAGGGGGAGGAGAGGAGGGGAGATAGAGGAGAGGAGGAGGTGAGGACGAGAGGGGGGGTGAGGGGGAGGAGAGGAGAGGGGGAGGAGAGGAGGGGAGATAGAGGAGAGGAGGAGGGGGATAGAGGAGAGGACGAGAGGGGGGGTGAGGGGGAGGAGAGGAGAGGAGATAGAGGAGAGGAGGAGGTGAGGGGGAGGGGGGTGAGGAGGAGGAGAGGAGGGGAGATAGAGGAGAGGAGGGGGTGAGGGGGAGGGGGGTGAGGGGGAGGAGAGGAGGGGAGATAGAGGGTGGAGGAGAGGAGGGGAGATAGCGGATAGAGGAGAGGAGAAGGAGGAGGAGGAGATGAGAAGAGGAGAGGAGAGGAGAGGAGGAGAAGGAGGAGGAGAAGAGGAGAGGAGAGGAGGAGCTCTACTCACGGTGTCGCCTGAGTCATTGTGATTGTTCGTCTCAAACTTCCTCTTCCTGCTGGGCGGGGGCTGAGGCTCCTCCTCCACCACCTCCTCTGTCATCGTAGTGGATGGCATCGCCAGCACTGAACACACACAGCCAATCACAATCAACATATCGTCAATATATAGACCATCAATATGTGATCAACATGAAAACCGATACATGATCAATATATATACACACCATCAACTTGTGATCAATATATCACCATCAAAATTTGATCAATATATATAAACCAACATGTGATCAATACATAACATCACTAAGTGATCAATCCATCACTCCTACGTGATCGATACATCACTCCTACGTGATCAATACATCACTAGGTGACGGATCCATCACTAGGTGACCGATCCATCACCTAGTGATGGATCGGTCACCTAGTGATGGATCGGTCACTAGGTGACGGATCCATGACGGTGACCAATAAGGAGCCTCACTCTGCTGGCCGTGCTGCATGGTGACGAAGAAGGGCTGGCCCATCCCGCCGGTGGTCTGCAGGTTGCCATGCTGGTCCGTTACTATGGTGATAACCCGCTGCCCCGCCTCGTTCAGCACAGCGTGGTGGATGTTGGAGTCCAGAGAGCTGGCGGCGATGGACTCCTCCGTCTCCCCTGCGCACACACACACACACACACACACACACACACACACACACACACACACACACACACACACACACACACACACACACACACACACACACACACACACACACACACACACACACACACACACGAGTGAGTGAGTGGGACTGAAAGAGCTAGAGCGAGGCAGCGAGAGCGAGAGACACAGACACAGACACAGACACAGACACAGACAGAGACACAGACAGAGACAGAGAGAGAGAGAGAGAGAGCGAGAGCGAGAGCGAGAGCGAGACAGAGACAGAGACAGAGACAGAGACAGAGACAGAGAGAGAGCGAGCGAGACAGAGACAGAGACAGAGACAGAGACAGAGACAGAGACAGAGACAGAGACAGAGAGAGAGAGAGAGAGAGAGAGAGAGAGAGAGGCAGCGAGAGCGAGGCAGCGAGCTGTACCTGCGCCGGCCTTGTTGAGCAGGTCGGCCAGGTTGACCACGCCCCCCTGGAGCCCCGACAGCCCCTGGATGATGAACTGAGGCTGGGAGGACGAGTTGAGCTGGCTCTGCATGCCCTCCTGGAGGGGGGGGGGGGGGGAGAGGATAACTCCTTGTTAGGACAGCAGCACTTGGAGGTTGATCTTGGGGAGATACTGGCATCCCTTCAGTGGGGCACTGAGAGGGAGACCTTCACATGGTGGGCAGGGAATACAGAGGTGAGGGGGGGGGGGGGGGGGGGGTGAGGTGAGGTGGAGTGGTGAGGGGGAGGGGGCGTGGTGCAGCAGGGGAGTTATATGAATACGCTCTGGAGGGGTTGGACACGGGGGTCTATGAACAGCCTCACTGGTCTGACAGAGATATACTGCCTGCCTGTCTGTCTGTCTGTCTGTCTGTCTGTCTGCCTGCCTGTCTGTCTGCCTGTCTGTCTGCCTGTCTGTCTGCCTGTCTGTCTGCCTGTCTGCCTGTCTGTCTGTCTGTCTGTCTGCCTGCCTGTCTGCCTGTCTGCCTGTCTGCCTGTCTGCCTGTCTGCCTGTCTGTACCTGCAGCAGTAGCATCAGGTCCGTGTGCTGGATGTCCACGGCGATGTCGAACGGCGTCTTGTCGAACTTGCTGAGGGCGTGGACGTCGGCGCCGTGCTTCAGCAGCGTCTGGACCACGCCCTGGTGGGCGTGCTGCGCCGCCCAGTGCAGCGCAGTCATCTTCAGCATGTCCTTCGCGTTGATCTCCGCCCCGCTCTGCAGCACACACACCTCCGTCAGTCGGCCCTCCGTCAGTCTGCCCTCCGTCACAGTCTGTCTGTCATTTATCACAGTCTGTCCTCTATCACAGTCTGTCCTCTATCACAGCTACAGTCTGTCCTCTATCACAGTCTGTCCTCTATCACAGCTACAGTCTGTCCTCTATCACAGTCTGTCCTCTATCACAGCTACAGTCTGTCCTCTATCACAGTCTGTCCTCTATCACAGCTACAGTCTGTCCTCTATCACAGCTACAATCTGTCCTCTATCACAGCTAGTCTGTCCTCTATCACAGCTACAGTCTGTCCTCTATCACAGCTACAGTCTGTCCTCTATCACAGCTACAGTCTGTCCTCTATCACAGCTAGTCTGTCCTCTATCACAGCTACAGTCTGTCCTCTATCACAGCTACAGTCTGTCCTCTATCACAGCTACAGTCTGTCCTCTATCACAGCTAGTCTGTCCTCTATCACAGCTAGTCTGTCCTCTATCACAGCTACAGTCTGTCCTCTATCACAGCTACAGTCTGTCCTCTATCACAGCTACAGTCTGTCCTCTATCACAGCTACAGTCTGTTCTCTATCACAGCTACAGTCTGTCCTCTATCACAGCTACAGTCTGTCCTCTATCACAGCTACAGTCCGTCCTCTATCACAGCTACAGTCTGTCCTATATCACAGCTACAGTCCGTCCTCTATCACAGCTACAGTCTGTCCTCTATCACAGCTACAGTCTGTCCTCTATCACAGCTACAGTCCGTCCTCTATCACAGCTACAGTCTGTCCTCTATCACAGCTACAGTCTGTCCTCTATCACAGCTACAGTCCGTCCTCTATCACAGCTACAGTCTGTCCTATATCACAGCTACAGTCCGTCCTCTATCACAGCTACAGTCCGTCCTCTATCACAGCTACAGTCTGTCCTCTATCACAGCTACAGTCTGTCCTCTATCACAGCTACAGTCTGTCCTCTATCACAGCTACAGTCTGTCCTCTATCACAGCTACAGTCTGTCCTCTATCACAGCTACAGTCTGTCCTCTATCACAGTCTGTCCTCTATCACAGCTACAGTCTGTCCTCTATCACAGTCCGTCCTCTATCACAGCTACAGTCCTTAACCTGCGTCCAGGTGTGCCTGATGACGGGTCGTGACCTCACCCTGACCAGCAGCTCCACGATCACCGTGTGGCCCTTGGAGGCGGCCATGTGCAGCGGGGTCCTGTCCACCTTGGTGCGGGCGTCCCGGCTGACGCCTGCGCGCAGCAGGACCTCCGCCGTGGAGTAGTGGCCGTGTTGGGCGGCGAGGTGCAGAGGAGACGTCCCCAGCTGCAACACACAGCGCCATTATCACTATCAGCATTATTACCACCACCATTATCACTATCACCATTATCACCATCATCATCAGTACACAGTGTGTAGGATACAGTGTGTAGTATACAGTGTGTATCAGTACCCAGTGTGTAGGATAGTGTGTAGTATATAGTGTGTAGTATACAGTGTGTAGTATACAGTGTGTATCAGTACCCAGTGTGTAGGATAGTGTGTAGTACATAGTGTGTATCAGTGCCCAGTGTGTAGTATACAGTGTGTAGTATACAGTGTGTATCAGTACCCAGTGTGTAGTATATAGTGTGTATCAGTACCCAGTGTGTAGGATAGTGTGTAGTATATAGTGTGTATCAGTACCCAGTGTGTAGGATAGTGTGTAGTACATAGTGTGTATCAGTACCCAGTCTGTAGTGAAGGGGGCCCCGTTGGCCATCAGGATCTTGACTTCTTCATCTTGACCTTTACGAGCTGCTTCCAGTAACCTTTTACCCAGGTCAACCAGCGACATCTACCCCACACACACACACACACACACACACACACACACACACACACACACACACACACACACACACACACACACACACACACACACACACACACACACACACACACACACACACACACACACACACACACATTTATCCAAAGCGACTTAATATATCGGTCGGTACAGTAAAGATGTTCATAACAATGCCCAGGTTATTGCCAGGAATTTAATTTCAATAAATGTACAGAGAAGGACTTTCTTTTACCATCTAGTTTGTCTGAATACAAGTTATCTTTCCAACACACTAGATCCTTTGCACAGCTGGAGAGATACACGGGACTCCTTCAATCCTGAGGGGGCGGGGTTAAGGCAGAGTAACGAAATACCTGAAGAGGGATTGGTTTAAACCTGACAGAAGGGGCGAGGTAACGAGCTACAGGGAGCGGAATTGGTTTAAACACAAGGGGAGGGTTGGGGTTACGAGCTACAGGGGTTACGAGCTACAGGGATTGCGATTGGATTAAATGGGAGGAAAGGGGCGGGGTTACGAGCTACAGGGAGCAGGATTGGCCCACTGAAGGCAAAGGCCGGGTTCAGTCTATCCACGGACGTCGAAGAAAACAATCTCCAAAACGACTGTATAATTGGAATAAAAACTGCAATAAATACCGCAACTAAGGTGACTACTTAATCCAAACGAACTAAAACAAGCATGAAAATGTACATCACAAGAATTTTAAGCCCACCTTCACTCTAAAAAAGCCCGGCTGCCTGCCATTAAAAAGTATATATTAGATATGATTAACGTTGACCGGTTGGTGGGTTCTCGCTCCGTGTGTCGCGGGTTACAGCGGGGTGGTTAGGGCCACCCCGCGGACACATGAGGCGCGGTGGGTACCACTCAGATGTCCGCCGTCCTTACCCTAATCAAACTACATTAACCACTCAAACATTTACCGTTTACACCGACAGGAAACTCTTTGATAATAGCTTGTTGGTTTTCCGGGGGAAGTCAGGGGAGAAATTTCCTATTTTAGACAAAAAAAAATCTACTTCCACATCCGGTGATGTGCGACCTGACGGACGTGTCGGTAGAGCAGGACGCGTTCCTCCTCGGTCAGGATCCGCGGGCCGGGTCCCGGTTGACAGTGTCCCGGACTGGGGTACCGCGGCCCGGGACGCTCAGCCCACAGTCCCCGAGGGGAGGAGGAGCAGCCCGGGGGACTGAGCAGAACCGAACCGCAGCTCCACTGGCGCTAAGGCTAGCCGTTAGCGCGCTAAGCTAACGGGCAAAAACAAACCGCCAGTTAGCTTAGCATAGCCTGGAGCCTCCGAACTAAATGCGCAGTCGCCGAGAAACGTAAAGCAGCCCTCGGCTCCTTCAATGGTCCATACTGTGGTCCTCACTGCTCGTACGGTCCGCACTACGGTCCTCTGCGAGGCGCTGATGAGCGGGAACAGGGCGGCATGCGGGCTCACGGGACGTGCTAAGCTACGGCTAGCATGTTTACTAGCCTAGCAGTGAGCCCGTTAGCCTAGCTTAGCTGTCGGGCGGACCTCTATGTAAACGGTGGTTCTGCTTACCTTCTCGGGTCGTGGTGGTCCGCCGCTGACTGCTGAATCGACGGGTTAAACGGTGATGATGATCATGTGAGGGTTTGTTTGGGAAAAGATGGCAGCGACACCGGAGGTACAAACCAATCGGCTTTAACCTCCCCGTGGGCGGGCACTATTGTGTTACCTCGTAGTAGTACCGCAGTACCTCCTAGAAGCAATGCAGTACTTCTTAGTATTACCTTATAGCAGTACAGCATAGTACTGCCGTATAGTATATATTACTGTAGTATAGTCCTGCAGTACCTCCTAGTATTACTGCAGTACCTTATAATACTGCAGTACTCACTTCAGTACCGGATAGTAGTATTGCAGTACCTCCTAGAAATACTGCAGTACTCACTTAAATGCCCTCTGTAATATTGCGGTACCTTGTAGTAATACTGCAGTACCTTCTAGGAGTACTGTAGTACCTCCTAATCATACTGCAGTACGCTGATTATTAAACTTTTCACCATTAGTATAAATATCAAGGTAGTCAGCAGCTGATAACATGGACAATATTGTATTATTGTTGAAGTCTGGTCATTACAGTAATACACAACGTGACTTGAAAGATAAATATTAAAACCAATCCCAGAATGTTATTCTCCTTGTGGTTTTTATTTTGAGGTCTAAATGTTGGGTTTCTGGGAGGTTTTGGGTGCTGCCATGATACCGCTGAGGTGAAGCCCAGCGCTCTCCATGGAAACCCCTGCTGTGATGATGAGTGCATCCTCGGGCCTGCCTGTGTTTATAAACAGTGAGGGTGGGGTTGACACCGTCTGGTGTCGGCTTCAGAGAGTAAAACACACAGCGGTCGGTTGCTTACAAGCTTTATTGTTATTGAGATGTGCAAAATGCCAACCAGTCATTCGCCCTTCCAAACTTGTGTCAGTGTGCGTGTTTAGCACACAGACCTTCTACAGCCACGCCTCTTTAAACATCAGCCCCAGTACCGGAGGTCAAAGTTAACTCAGGACTACCATTTGTACTTCATCTCAACATTACATTCACTTTTCAACAGTCTGTCATGTGACTACGTTTCCCATCAGGCATTGCACTCAGATCACCATGGAGATGGCTAGTGACAAATAGAATGCAATAAATTAAAACAGCAGGTTGTCAGGGCAACAAAAGGATCAATAGGACGGCCAACAGCTGCAAGTTATCTAAATGATGGTGTACAGTCTCCTTTCATTACAAAATATGTTTTGGTAAAAAGGTTGACTGTAAAGCTCCCTTAAATGACAGTAAGCGAGTCGGCTCTGGACCAATAGTCTTTGATCTGGAGGCGAGCTCACTGGTTTTAAACAGGGACCCCCGGTTTTGTTATAATGACAAGTCAGTTCCCATGGCAACCTCCCTGTCGCGATGTCTACCCTAGGCATGAAATGGACGCCGTCCTAAAATGTCTTCCTCCGTCTCCCCAGCTGGTATCAAAGCTCAACATTTAACTCGAGGAGGGAAATAAAGAGCAGATCTGTAGCGTTCAGAGAGGGAGGAAGAGGACAGAGAGGAGCAGGAGGAGCAGGAGAGGAGGAGGAGAGCAGCTACAGCAGCAGCAGGTCGAGGTCGGCCATCAGGGAGTCGATGTCGGCGATGGGCGCCCTCCAGTAGTTGAAGGAGGAGTACTCTGCACACGCCACCTGGAGGAGGAGCAGACAGACAGGAGACAGACATGAGGAGGAGACAGACAGGAGGAGGAGACAGAGAGAGAGAGAGGATGAGACAGACAGGAGGAGGGTAAGAAGCAGACAGGAGGAGGAGGGTAAGGAGCAGACGGACAGGAGGGTAAGGAGGAGGAGCAGGCAGACAGGAGGAGCAGACAGACAGACAGGAGGAGGGGCCGACGGGAGGAGGGTAAGGAGCAGACAGACAGTTTCATTAGTTCTTGTAAAGATATCTGTTCTGAATGACCTTGCCGGGTTATAGATTGGTTGAATAAAGGCAGGATAAACAGCATCCTTATATTTAGTGTTGAATCAATCAGTTCCATCTCCCATGACACTGCCCTGCATGTGATCATCACCGTACCAAGGTATGAGCTGATATATTTAGGTGTGTCTAGGTTTATGGTGCTACTGTAAAGGTTTGATTAGGTTTAAGGTGTTGAGGTTTAAAGTGTGATTAGGTTTAAGATGTGATTAGGTTTAAGGTGTGATTAGGTTTAAGGTGTAAAGTGTATAAGCTTACATTCGAGAGACGAAGAGTTAACTAGTTTGGTAGAGTTGATCTAAAAGGCATTAAGCATAGCTGTTTTAAAGTATTTGGTATAGGCAATGAGCAACAGTAGTTTAAGTAACTACTTTATGTTAATAGTTAGGTAAATAGGCGAAAAGTTAATGTAGTATGGTAACTGGTTAAAGTAGTTTAGAGCCCCTTTCACACACAGCTCGCGGTAAATGGTTGGGATAACAGTGCAGGACCCACTAGCCTTTATACTGTTCACACGAGGATAGGTTCTGTTCACACGAGGCTAGGTTCTGTTCAGACGAGGCTAGGTTCTATTTAAACATGAGGCTAGGTTCGGTTCACACGAGGCTAGGTTCTATTTAAACATGAGGCTAGGTTCGGTTCACACGAGGCTAGGTTCTGTTCACACGAGGCTAGGTTCTGTTCAGACGAGGCTAGGTTCTATTTAAACATGAGGCTAGGTTCGGTTCACATGAGGCTAGGTTCTGTTCACACGAGGCTAGGTTCTGTTCAGACGAGGCTAGGTTCTATTTAAACATGAGGCTAGGTTCGGTTCACACGAGGCTAGGTTCTGTTCACACGAGGCTAGGTTCGGTTCACACAAGGCTAGGTTCTGTTCAGACGAGGCTAGGTTCTATTTAAACATGAGGCTAGGTTTGGTTCACTCGACGCTAGGTTCTATTTAAACACGAGGCTAGGTTCTGATGTTACAACTTCTTGAGCAGGCCAATGCTCGGTCCAGATGTCCCTGAACACATATCCCTGTGCCCACACATGACCTCATGCAGGGAATCAGGACCACTGCAGGGTCGGACTGCTGAGCGGCAGGGAGGGGCTTAAGGGACTAGATACTGCAGTTAAGGTAACCTGCAAAGCTAGTTTCAGTCAGTGGTTCATGTAGTTAAGGGAACAGGTTAAGGTACCTCCTCCTGGGATCTCTTTAGGGCGGTCCGGGCCCGTCCTGGGGGGGCGTGGCCGGCCTTGCCTTCCATCGCAACCTCCAGCTCCGATAGATCCGGGGCCAGGATTGGCTGCTTCCAGAACAGGAAGGAGTCATATTGGCTGTTGGATTTTTCCAGCATGTCTGCACCTGGAAACCAACGAGAATCATGACAGGTTCAGCAGGGTCCAATAGAGTCAGAGCTAGAGTCAGTCTGAAGGATCTGGTAGGGTTCATCTAAGGGATCTGGTAGGGTTCATCTAAGGGATCTGGTAGGGTTCATCTAAGGGATCTGGTAGGGTTCATCTAAGGGATCTGGTAGGGTTCATCTAAGGGATCTGGTAGAGTTCATCTAAGGGATCTGGTAGAGTTCATCTAAGGGATCGGGTAGAGTTCATCTAAGGGATCTGGTAGAGTTCATCTAAGGGATCGGGTAGTTAGTCTTAAGGGGATTTGGTAGGGTTCATCTAAGGGATCTGGTAGAGTTCATCTAAGGGATCTGGTAGTTAGTCTTAAAGGGATTAGGTAGAGTTCATCTAAGGGATCTGGTAGAGTTAATCTAAGGGATCTGGTAGTTAGTCTTAAGGGGATTTGGAAGAGTTCATCTAAGGGATCTGGTAGAGTTAGTCTATAGGGATTTAGAACAGTTAATCTAAGAGATTTGGTAGATAATGTAAGGGTTTTAGTAGAGTTAATATAAGGGATATACTATAAAGTATAAGGGATTTGGTAGAGTTAACCTGAGGGATTTGGTAGAGTAAACCTAAGGATTTGGTAGAGTTAACCTAAGGGATTTGGTAGAACTAATCTAAACGGGAATTGGTCGAGTTAATCTAATGTATTTGGTAGAGTTAACCTAAGGGATTTGGGAATGGTTTTGGGTTGATTTGAACGAGTGAATCAGGACGTTCTCGAGCGCAGGGTAAACAGGCGGTTATTTTAAACCTTGTTTTTGACTTATTTTTAGGACCGGAGTGGACCGAGCTGCTCTGACCCTCCACCCCCACCCCCGGCTGTCCCTAGTCGGCCTCACGACCCGTGTATTATGAGGTCTGTCGTTCGTTCTCATTATCTAGGTAGTCCTCAATAACCAGGTCTGGCTCTGTCTCACGTCGCATTATCATGTGCATATTTACTTTATGTTTCCAAAATTATTAATACAACTCGAAACGATGGTGCTGACATGGAAATAAGAATATCTCCAAATAAAGCGTTTTGACGGTTCTCCACGTGCGACCACCTGCATAGTCATGACGTCACTCTCTATTAACGAACATGAGCAGAAAAGAGCAGCGAGGCTAATTTAATCTGCTCCTGGAGCCGGGGGGGCGCGCCTCTTTGTCCGCCCGTACACCAACCACCGCCCCCAACGGGGAGCCTTCCGACCCCCCATCCCGTTTAAAACCGAAAACCTACTATCCATGTTCACTGTTGGGTAGCCCAACAGTGAACATGGGTAGCCCGTTGGTCCAGGGGCGGGAGGGTCGTTGGTAAATTCCCAACGGTAATAAAGAAAAACACCGCAACACGACGCTGGTCCACACGCCCCTGATGGACCAACACCCCAGACCGGGCAGGCCCCTGTAGGCCTACCCGGAGACCAACACCCCCACCCCGGGGACCAACACCCCCACCCCGGTACCCGGAGGCCCGTAGCTCGGAGGTCTGCCGCCCCTAACCGTTTTTCTCCTAGATTTAAAGATGTGACGCAGCTGAGCAGGCGTGTGTGCGTGCGTGTGTCTGTCTGTCTCTCTGTGTCTGTGTGCGTGTGTCTGTGTCTGCGTGCGTGTCTGTCTGTGTTTGTCTGTGCGTGTGTGTGTCGGTGATTGTCTGCGTGTGTCAGTGTCTGTGTTTGTGCCTGTGTGGGTTTGCGGTATAAGAAGCACCTCACCTGGTTCTGCTGGGTGTGAGTGTGTCGGGGTCCTGGTGTTCTGAGGAAGGGATGGGAGCCTGTCGGGGACCGGGTGGATTCTGAGGATCTGGGCTCCGCCGCACCTTGTCACGGTGCGCGCGCATGCGCACCACTTCCAAGCAGAGCAGCAGAGAACAGGGTTATCTTATTGGTGGAGGGGCGTGACTGCCTCATAGTGGAACGCACTGATACCGTCAATTAATTGAATACATCATCAATACATCAGACGATTTAAAACATGACAGCGGACGGACCGATATGATAAGATAAGGTAAGATAAGGTAGGCCTAAGTAAATCAGTGTTGAGCCTGAACTCTACACGTCTGCTATTCATCCACAAATGACCGTGTGGATCTCAGCGGCCCCGCTAGTGGCGCTGACCCTACAGTAGACCTGGTCCAGGTCCTGGTCCCGCTCCTGGTCCAGGGGTTCTGCTCCCGCTCCCGGTTCCGGTCCCGCTCTCGGTCCCGCTCTCGGTCCCGCTCTCGGTCCCGCTCTCGGTCCCGCTCTCGGTCCCGGTCCGGCCGCCAGGCGGCGCCGCTAGACCGCGGATCGGCCCGCAGCTCCAGAGCAGAAAGCCCCTCGGTGTGACGAGCTGCTTCCTGACCAGACCTGCCGGGAGCCACACCTCGGACCCGAGATCCGAGACCCGAGATTCGAGACAAGTACCCGCGACCGAACGGCAGGATCTATACTCCAGACCCGGACCATTCGGACCCTCTCGGAGTGTGAGCAGAGCCTGGGAGAAGGAGCGGAACGCGTTTCTGCTCTGTGGAGAACGAGGAAGAGGAGACGTCACCGGGTTCAACTGTTCCTGGTCCGGTGAGCGGAACGCTTCTGGTTCTTCTTTGAACGGGGCATTTATAGGTTATTTGAAATCGTTATGATATAAAAACCAGACGACATCTCCAACTAAACGACGGCGAATCCAAACTATGGTCACTAGTAGGCGACTCGCTCAGGTCTCCACGGTGAACCCACCGACTGCTGAGCCGTTCGGGGTCCCTACGGTCAGAGATGAACCCTGAGGTCAGGGGTCACACTACACACACCGGGGGTCTACTGTTACCTGGGGGGTCTACTGTACACAACGGGGGTCTACTGTAAACTGTGGGTCTACTGTAAACTGGGGGGTCTACTGTACACACCGTGGGGTCCACTGTACACCTTGGGGGGGGGGTCACTGTACACTACTGTACACACCGGGGGCTACTGTAAACTGGGGGTCTACTGTAAACTCGGGGGGGTCCACTGTACACTGGGGTCTACTATACACTGTGGGGTCTACTGTACGCCATGGGGGCGTTGGTCCCCTGTGGACCGGGGTCTACTGTACTTTAGTGTAGACCTACTGTAATAGAGAGCGATGTGGGCGACTGTTAAGTGCGTTTATTAAACTCTAATGGGGGCTGACTCTGATGTAGTTCCACTGATGCAGTCTGCCGGACTACAGTCATGGCCGCCTCACTCCTCAGCATTCTGTGTCTCTGTCCTGTCTGGAGATATGTTGGGGAGAAGTCCTTATTTGGTCAGTGTGGTTTGGAGTCAAAGAGGGCATCCTTCTTGTCCAATCATGTTCTTGTAAAAGGCTGCCAAGACATCTGTAACCATGGAGACACACGGTCTTCATCACAGACTGATAAACTGAATTAATCAAGTACAACCCTCTGCTTATTAGAATAACGAGTAACCAACTCTAAATATTAACTAGTCCAGGGGTAGGGGTAGACGGTACACAGACAGGTCATTAAGGAGCAGGTAGGGGTTAGACAGTGCAGAGACAGGTCATTAAGGAGCAGGTAGGGGTTAGACAGTGCAGAGACAGGTCATTAAGGAGCAGGTAGGGGTTAGACGGTACAGAGACGGGTCATTAAGGAGCAGGAAGGGGTTAGACAGTACAGAGACAGGTCATTAAGCAGCAGGTAGGGGTTAGACAGTACAGAGACAGGTCATTAAGGAGCAGGTAGGGTTAGACGGTACACAGACAGGTCATTAAGGAGCAGGTAGGGGTTAGACAGTACAGAGACAGGTCATTAAGGAGCAGGTAGGGGTTAGACAGTACAGAGACAGGTCATTAAGGAGCAGGTAGGGGTTAGACAGTACAGAGACAGGTCATTAAGGAGCAGGTAGGGGTTAGACAGTACAGAGACAGGTCATTAAGCAGCAGGTAGGGGTTAGACAGTACAGAGACAGGTCATTAAGGAGCAGCTAGGGGTTAGACAGTACAGAGACAGGTCATTAAGGAGCAGGTAGGGGTTAGACAGTACAGAGACAGGTCATTAAGGAGCAGGTAGGGGTTAGACAGTACAGAGACAGGTCATTAAGGAGCATGTAGGGGTTAGACAGTACAGAGACAGGTCATTAAGGAGCAGGTAGGGGTTAGACAGTACAGAGACAGGTCATTAAGGAGCAGGTAGGGGTTAGACAGTACAGAGACGGGTCATTAAGGAGCAGGAAGGGGTTAGACAGTACAGAGACAGGTCATTAAGGAGCAGGTAGGGGTTGGACAGTATAGAGAGAGGTCATTAGGGAGGTGTGTGTGTGTGTGTGTGTGTGTGTGTGTGTGTGTGTGTGTGTGTGTGTGTGTGTGTGTGTGTGTGTGTGTGTGTGTGTGTGTGTGTGTGTGTGTGTGTGTGTGTGTGTAATTGAAAATCTTAAAAAAATGAAGCAGATTTCACAGTTTGAATAACATTAGCAACATGTCTCAGTGTTAATGCTAGCAGTGATTAGCATTACTCTATTGGTCTAAAGCTTGAATAGCATTAGCATGGCTCAGTGTTAATGCTAGCAGTGATTAGCATTACTCTATTGGTCTAAAGCTTGAATAGCATTAGCATGGCTCAGTGTTAATGCTAGCAGTGATTAGCATTACTCTATTGGTCTAAAGCTTGAATAGCATTAGCATGGCTCAGTGTTAATGCTAGCAGTGATTAGCATTACTCTATTGGTCTACAGTTTGAATAGCATTAGCACGTCTCAGTGTTAATGCTAGCAGTGGACAGCATTACTCTATTGGTCTACAGTTTGAATAGCATTAGCACGTCTCAGTGTTAATGCTAGCAGTGGACAGCATTTCTCTATTGGTCTACAGTTTGAATAGCATTAGCATGACTGTGGTTATGTTCGCAGAGCAAGAATCTGCTTGTTGCTCCTCACATTCCTCCATTATCAGCTAGCTCCGTACCTCAACACACACTGCTCCTAATCTACTCTAGAGCATGTTCTACTCTACTCTAGAGTCTAGAGCATGTTCTACTATAGACCGGAACATGTTCTACTCTAGACCATGTTCTACTCTACTCTAGAGTCTAGAGCATGTTCTACTCTACTCTAAAGTCTAGAGCATGTTCTACTATAGACCGGAACATGTTCTACTCTAGACCATGTTCTACTCTACTCTAGAGTCTAGAGCATGTTCTACTCTACTCTAAAGTCTAGAGCATGTTCTACTATAGACCGGAACATGTTCTACTCTAGACCATGTTCTACTCTACTCTAGAGTCTAGAGCATGTTCTACTCTACTCTAAAGTCTAGAGGCATGTTCTACTATAGACCGGAACATGTTCTACTCTAGACCATGTTCTACTCTACTCTAAAGTCTAGAGCATGTTCTACTATAGACCGGAACATGTTCTACTCTAGACCATGTTCTACTCTACTCTAGAGTCTAGAGCATGTTCTACTCTACTCTAAAGTCTAGAGCATGTTCTACTATAGACCGGAACATGTTCTACTCTAGACCATGTTCTACAGTTCTCTAGACCATGTTCTACTCTAGACCATGTTCTACAGTTCTCTAGACCATGTTCTACTCTAGACCATGTTCTTCTGTTCTATAGACCATGTTCTACTCTAGACCACGTCCTACTCTACTCCAGAGTCTAGGTCATCCTACACTATATATTTATATAAATACAACAATGATATTGCCATTTGAAAACATAAAGACGGTTATATATACATCGAAATATATGAATAGGATAATGTGAACCTAAAACCAGGGCTTCATGCTCCGCAGGAATCCCTGTTTCCCTGTTGCCGTGGTAACCACATCCCATGACCTGACTCCAGCAGCTGAATGCCCCACAGCGTCGCCACGGAAACCAACCCCAGCGTGGCGCTCCGGGTGTCGCGGAGTCTCGGGATGAGCGAGTTTTGGCACAAGATGGGATGCTGCGTGGTGGCCACGCAACCACAGGTGATGTTTACGCAAACGGATCCACGACGCGCTCACGTACCCGCGCGCAGACGTCTGAGTACATGAAGACGTGTGTGTGTGTGTGTGTGTGTGTGTGTGTGTGTGTGTGTGTGGTGTGTGCCATAAAGATAAACTGTGTGTGTGTGTGTGTGTGTGTGTGTGTGTGTGTGTGTGTGTGTGTGTGTGTGTGTGTGTGTGTGTGTGTGTGTGTGTGTGTGTGTCATAACAATAACCTGTGTGTGTGTGTGTGTGTGTGTGTGTGTGTGTGTGTGTGTGTGTGTGTGTGTGTGTGTGTGTGTGTGTGTGTGTGTGTGTGTGTGTGTGTGTGTGTGTGTGTGTTTGTGTGTGAAGAAGAGGAGGAGGAGGCCGAAGATAGACCTCAGTATGATCGGGGAGCCCACCAACTTCATGCACCTCACCCACATCGGCTCTGGAGAGATGGCCGACGGACCGGTACGACCTCCGACCTCTGACCCGCCTGCTGCTCCTCAGGGAGGAGGAGCTCCCTGAGTCTCTATGAGGAGGGGGGGGTCTCTATGAGGAGGGGGGGGTCTCTATGAGGAGGGGGCGGGGGGTCTCTATGAGGAGGGGGGGGTCTCTATGAGGAGGGCGGGGGGGGTCTCTATGAGGAGGGCGGGGGGGGTCTCTATGAGGAGGGCGGGGGGGGTCTCTATGAGGAGGGGGGGGGTCTCTATGAGGAGGGCGGGGGGGGTCTCTATGAGGAGGGGGGGGGGGTCTCTTTGAGGAGGGGGGGGGGGGTCTCTATGAGGAGGGGGGGGGGGTCTCTATGAGGAGGGGGGGGTCTCTTTGAGGAGGGGGGGGGGGGTCTCTATGAGGAGGGCGGGGGGGGTCTCTTTGAGGAGGGGGGGGGTCTCTATGAGGAGGGCGGGGGGGGTCTCTATGAGGAGGGCGGGGGGGGGTCTCTTTGAGGAGGGGGGGGGTCTCTATGAGGAGGGGGGGGTCTCTATGAGGAGGGCGGGGGGGGTCTCTATGAGGAGGGCGGGGGGGTCTCTATGAGGAGGGCGGGGGGGGTCTCTTTGAGGAGGGGGGGGGTCTCTATGAGGAGGGGGGGGTCTCTATGAGGAGGGCGGGGGGTCTCTATGAGGAGGGGGGGTCTCTAGGAGGGGGGGGGGTCTCTATGAGGAGGGGGCGGGGGTCTCTGTGAGGAGGGGGGGGGTCTCTATTAGGGGGGGGGGGGGTCTCTAAGAGGAGGGGGGGGGTCTCTATGAGGAGCTCAGTGTAAAGACCTCCCCCGCCGCCCTCCCTTGGTAGGGAGGGGGGTGGGGGAGGGAATGTTTTCAGAATCATGTCCCCAGGAGGAAGTGGCGGACAGGAAGTATCATACAGAGGAATATTATTAGGTTTCCTCCTGCCAGGAGACCAAGTCCCGAGCACGTCAATACTACACTAGAACATGTGTGATCTGCCTTGGAAACACACCTTAACTAACGTGTGTGTGTGTGTGTGTGTGTGTGTGTGTGTGTGTGCGTGTGCGTGTGCGTGTGCGTGTGTAGTCAGGGTCGATGCAGGAACAGATGCGGTCGAAAGGACCCCCCACGAACGGCAGAAACAGTCTCTTATAGTAGACATAGATATAGATATAGATACACAGCTATATCTATATCTATATCTACACGTCTCATATTGCTGGTAAGAACAAACACTACACACACCAGACTACACACTAAACACTACGCACAAATTACACTTCACACTACACTCTACACGCCACACATTACACACTACACTACGCTACACACCACACTATACACTACGCTATACTCTGGACACTACACTTCACACACTACACTACACACTCTACTGTACTCTGTGTGTATTCAACAGTTCTGCATTGACACATCTGGTCCTGCTGGATGCAATCCTGTTCCAAACATCTGGTCTCTCCCGGTCCTTCCTGGTCCCTCCTGGTCCCTCCTGGTCTCTCCTGGTCCCTCCCGGTCTCTCCTGGTCCCTCCTGGTCCCTCCTGGTCTCTCCTGGTCCCTACCGGTCTCTCCTGGTCCCTACTGGTCTCTCCTGGTCTCTCCTGGTCCCTCCTGGTCCCTCCTGGTCTCTCCCGGTCCCTCCTGGTCTCTCCTGGTCCCTCCTGGTCCCTCCTGGTCCCTCCTGGTCTCTCCCGGTCCCTCCTGGTCTCTCCCGGTCTCTCCCGGTCCCTCCTGGTCTCTCCTGGTCCCTCCCGGTCCCTCCCGGTCCCTCCCGGTCTCTCCCGGTCCCTCCTGGTCCCTCCTGGTTTCTCCTGGACCCTCCTGGTCTCTCCCGGTCTCTCATGGACCCAGTACCCTGGCCCTCCATCCCGGACCCTCTTCTTCTTCACCTTCCTCTCACTGCGTGTCCCCCCCCCCCTGGACAGACCCCCACAGTGCCTGGAGGACAGACGGACTACTGGACTAGTAATGAAAGACTCTTTGGGAGGAGGGGAGGTGTTGATAAAGGCTGTCTTCATGAGATCATTTCACTGCTGTTGTGTTAGCTGTTGTTAGCTATTGTGTTAGCTGTTGTGTTAGCTGTGGTGTTAGCTGTGGTGTTAGCTGATGTGTTAGCTGATGTGTTAGCTGTGGTGCTAGCTGTGGTGCTAGCTGATGTGTTAGCTGATGTGTTAGCTGATGTGTTAGCTGTTGTGTTAGCTGATGTGTTAGCTGTTGTGTCGTGGTGGTTTCTAAACAACGGGGACCTGCTCGCTTAACCCAGTGACTCCTCTGTCTGGGAGGAGGAGTCACTGGTTAGTCATTAACCTAACGAGTGGAGAAAGGTTCAGTACGGTGCAGTTTGGTGGAGTAAGGTTCAGTTAGGTGGAGCAAGATGCAGTTAGGTCGAGCAAGGTGCAGTAAGGTGGAGTAAGGTGCAGTCAGGTGCAGTAAGGTGAAGTGAGGAGCAGTCAGGTGGAGTAAGGTGCAGTCAGGTGGAGTAAGGTGCAGTCAGGTGGAGTAAGGTGCAGTCAGGTGGAGTAAGGTGCAGTCAGGTGGAGTAAGGTGGAGTGAGGAGCAGTCAGGTGCAGTTAGGTGGAGTAAGGTGGAGTGAGGAGCAGTCAGGTGGAGTAAGGTGCAGTTTGGTGGAGTAAGGTGCAGTCAGGTGGAGTAAGGTGCAGTTTGGTGGAGTAAGGTGCAGTCAGGTGGAGTAAGGTGCAGTCAGGTCGTTGGAGTAAAGTGAAGTTAGGTGGAGAAAGAGTAAAGAAACACCTACTGGTCCTCTCCCCCTAATTTCTCCCTCCCTCCTCTCTCCCCCAGAGAGGGAGACAGACAGGGAGCTTGAGAGGTTGAGAGAAAGAGGGGGAGACAGACAGACAGACAGACAGCGGTGGGCAGGGTGAGACAGAGAGAGAGACAGGGACTCTGTCTCTCTGTGGAGGAGCAGCAGGATGGTTTTGTCGGGGTCTGAAATGACCCCCAGCTCTTCTTGGGACTGGTCAGACTAGCAGCCATCTTTTGTTTTACTGTTTGTTCAATTTGGTTCTTAATAATCCTCACATTCCTTCTGCTGGTTCTACTGGGAGCTGCCCAGTAGAACACATTCAACCACAGTGCTACGGGGGGACAGAATCCTGAAATAAAAAGTATTTTCCCAAAAGGATTATTAAATGTGTTCTGATTACAAAGTCTCTCTGGTCTGTTTCTGCTGTCGCTCTGCTGGTACGGTGTGAAGGTTGTTCTGGTACGGTGTGAAGGTTGTTCTGGTACGGTGTGAAGGTTGTTCTGGTACGGTGTGATGGTTGTGCTGGTACGGTGTGATGGTTGTGCTGGTACGGTGTGATGGTTGTTCTGGTACGGTGTGATGGTTGTTCTGGTACGGTGTGAAAGTTGTTCTGGTACGTTGTGATGGTTGTTCTGGTACGGTGTGATGGTTGTTCTGGTACGGTGTGAAGGTTGTTCTGGTACGTTGTGATGGTTGTTCTGGTACGGTGTGATGGTTGTTTTGGTACGGTGTGCTGGTGTTGCTGGTACGGTGTGATGGTTGTTCTGGTACGGTGTGATGGTTGTTCTGGTACGGTGTGATGGTTGTTCTGGTACGGTGTGATGGTTGCTTTGGTACGGTGTGCTGGTGTTGCTGGTACGGTGTGATGGTTGTTCTGGTACGGTGTGATGGTTCTGGTACGGTGTGATGGTTGTTCTTGTACGGTGTGATGGTTGTTCTAGTACGGTGTGCTGGTGTTGCTGGTACGGTGTGATGGTTGTTCTGGTACGGTGTGATGGTTGCTGGTACGGTGTGCTGGTACGGTGTGAAGGTTGTTCTGGTACGGTGTGCTGGTACGGTGTGATGGTTGCTGGTACGGTGTGTTCTCTTTCAGCGTGTCTTGCGTAGTGTGACTCCTGCTCTGGATGTGCCCCCACGTTAGCCTAGCAGCTAGCTGTTGGGGCAGACTGGTGTCCTGGTTTACATGAGAGGTGTGTGTTAGTTTGTGTGTTTGTGTGAGTCACACGCAGCCAGACAAACACTTCTGAGTTCCAGAAACTTCTGAGCTCCAGTGGTAGGCTGGCAAAGTTTACAAGTACACACAAACACACAACGCCATGTGCTAAACTAACACACGCACACACACACACACACACACACACACACACACACACACACACACACACACACACACACACACACACACACACACACACACACACACACACACACACACACACACACACCTGAACTGTGTGTGTTCATGCATCCAGCCGCACCACAAAGAACTCTGCTTCCTGTTTATTCAGGGCCCTATTTCATCACTTCCTGTCGCTGTCAGCCCCCATTTCCTGTCCAGGGAGTCACTTTAAAAAACACACACACACACACACACACACACACACACACACACACACACACACACACACACACACACACACACACACACACACACACACACACACACACACACACACACACACACACATGGCTGCTCTGTTATCCGTATCTCTCTCGGAGGGATATTGAGTATTCCCTGTCATGACCACATCCTGTGTGTCTCTTGATTGAGTCATCAAATGACTTCACACTAGGAGGTTTGAGGTCAACGCCTTTATTGCTGATGACAACATCAAGCATGGGTCATGTGATCAGAGAACGTCTTGGGCACCGGGGGGTGACGTCATCCTGGACCGCTCTGATCCCACCTAAACACACACACACGCACACACACGCACAGACGCATACAAACAGACACACACACACACACACACACGCACACACGCATACAAACAGACACACACAGACACACGAACACACATGCACACACTAGTAAGTACAGTAATTATTCAGTGATACGACAATAGTATTCTATGTAGTGAGTGAACTCACTGTTTGACACAGTCGGGGATCTGCACATGCTCAGTAGGAACCAGGAGGGAGAGTTCACTCAGGCTGCTCACAAACTGAAGCTTCCTGCTGAACTTAGAACTGAGGAGGAGAGAGAGAGAGAGAGAGAGGAGAGACAGACAGAGGGAGAGAGAGAGACAGACATAGAGAGGAGAGACAGACAGAGAGAGGGAGGGAGGGGGGGAGAGAGAGAGAGAGAGAGAGAGAGAGAGAGAGAGAGAGAGAGAGAGAGAGAGAGAGAGAGAGAGAGAGAGAGAGAGAGAGAGAGAGGAGAGACAGACATAGAGAGGAGAGACAGACAGAGAGAGGGAGGGGGGGGGGGAAGAGAGAGAGAGAGGAGAAATTATAGGAGGTGAGAGGGAAAGAGAGGAGAGGGAGTGAGTGGAGAGAGGAGAGGAGAGGAGGTGTGAGACAGAGAGAGCGAGAGAGAGGAGAGATGAGAGGAGGACAGGAAGTGAGAGGAGGGAGATGAGTGGAATGGGAGGAAGGGGAGGAGGCACGTTTTGATTTCATCTTAAATCCCATGATCTCCACATGATGAGGTCACCCTGGTAGATGTTAGACACGATGAGGTCACTATGGTGATGAGGAGGTGCACACCTGATGAAGGGCTTGATGAAGGTGATGAGGGCCTTGATGTACCAGGTGGGGTGAAGAACATAAAGAGCCTTGAGGTTCTTCCTCAGTCTGCAGAGAGAGTGATGATATGGTCATCTCATGTTATGTTCAGAACCAGCCCATCACAGCTTCTTCAAGCTGTGATGAGACCTGACCAGGTGAGCTGGTGACCTGAGGAGCTGGTGAAGACCAGTTGAGCTGGTTCAAGGTGAGCTGACTCACCTGCGTTGGATGGTGGTGTAGCAGTCTCTCAGCCAGCCAATCCCTGGCAGCTTCTCCTTCTGGCCTCCAGCACAAAGGTAGACCACAGCGTAATCCTGAGAAACCATCAGGTCTAACGTACCCACCACGTACCTGCAGGGCGACAGACAGGTAGACAGGGAGACAGACAGGTCGACACACTGCTACAAACAATGGCAGAAACACTGGTAGACAGTTAGGCAGACAGACAGGTAGACAGGGAGACAGACAGGTCGACACACTGGTACAAACACTAGGAGTCAGACAGGTAGAGAAACTGGTAGACAGTTAGGCAGACAGACAGGTAAGCAGGTGGGAAGGTGGACAGACAGCCTGTACCTGAACAGGTGGTCCATGACTGACTGGTAGTTTTCCAGACTGTTCTCTGGCAGGTAACAGGAGGAAAACACGATGATGTCATTCATACCGTCTCCGTAGTAACCTGGAATGTTGGAAATATTGGCTGCTAATTAACCTCAGAATGTTTGGCAAATGGGTAGCATGCTAACCCCTGTGTATGTACTTGTAGAATGTAGCATGCTAACCACTGTGTGTGTAACAGTAGCATGTAGCATGCTAACCTCTGTATGTGTAGCTGTAGCATGAAGCATTATATCCCCTGTGTGTGTAGCTGTAGCATGTATCATGCTAACCTCTGTATGTGTAGCTGTAGCATGAAGCATTCTATCCCCTGTGTGTAGCTGTAGCATGTAGCATGCTAACCCCTGTGTGTAGCAGTAGCATGCTATCCCCTGAGTGTAGCTGCAGCATGTATCATGCTAACCCCTGTGTGTAGCTGTAGCATGTAGCATGCTAACATCTGTTTGTGTAGCTGTAGCATGTAGCATGCTACCCCCTGCATGTGTAGCTGTAGCATGTAGCATGCTAACCCCTGTGTGTGTAGCTGTAGCATGTAGCATGCTACCCCCTGTGTGTGTAGCTGTAGCATGTATCATTCTAACCCCTGTATGTGTAGCTGTAGCCAGTAGCATGCTACCCCCTGTGTGTGTAGCTGTAGCACTTAGCATGCTAACCTCCATGGGACAGCACCTTGAGGAAGGGCTGGATGAGGCTCATGTTGACCCTGCTCTCCTGGGGCTCGTCCCCGGGGGTGAAGCGGCGCCACCTGGTGCCCTGGTCGTCCACCTCGTCCTCCAGGCAGCCCAGCCCCGCCTCCGCTCCCGGGGCGGGGCCACCAACCCTACGATGGCTGGAGGCCACACCCAGACGCCGCATCTCATCTGTCCACAGACAGACAGGCAGGCAGACAGACAGGCAGAGAGACAGGCGGTCAGACAGACAGACAGACAGACAGACAGACAGACAGACAGGCAGAGAGACAGGCAGGCAGACAGACAGGCAGAGAGACAGGCGGTCAGACAGACAGACAGGCGGTCAGACAGACAGACAGACAGACAGACAGACAGACAGACAGGCAGGCAGACAGACAGGCAGAGAGACAGGCGGTCAGACAGACAGACAGGCGGTCAGACAGACAGACAGACAGACAGACAGGTAGACAGACAGGTAGTCAGACAGACAGACAGACAGACAGACAGACAGACAGACAGACAGACAGACAGACAGACAGACAGACAGACAGACAGACAGGCAGAGAGACAGGTGGACAGACAGACAGACAGACAGACAGACAGACAGACAGAGGGAGGCAGACAGTTAGACAGACAGAGGGAGGCAGACAGTTAGACAGACAGACAGACAGTGTCATTGGCAGTGGCAGTTTCTGATTGGCCAAAACCAAGCCCCGCCCCCCCCCCCCCCCCCCTGGTACCCAGCATGTCGGCGTCGTAGGAGGGGAAGGCCATGGACTCGGTGTCGGAGGGCGTGGCCATGCCGTCCAGGACCCGGTCCAGCTCCGCGTCCTCCGGGTCGGGAGACAGGAGGCCGAACGGGAGGTCCTCCGAGGCCAGGGAGTCACCACCCCCTGGGAGGGGTCACAGGGTTAGAGAGTCACCGCCTCCTGGGGGGGGTCACAGGGTTAGAGAGTCACCACCCTCTGGGAGGGGTCACAGGGTTAGAGAGTCACCACCCCCTGGGAGGGGTCACAGGGTTAGAGAGTCACCACCCTCAGGGAGGGGTCACAGGGTTAGAGAGTCACCACCCTGGGAGGGGTCACAGGGTTAGAGAGTCACCACCCCCTGGGAGGGGTCACAGGGTTAGAGAGTCACCACCCTGGGAGGGGTCAGAGGGTTAGAGAGTCACCACCCTCTGGGAGGGGTCACAGGGTTAGAGAGTCACCACCCTGGGAGGGGTCACAGGGTTAGAGAGTCACCACCCCCTGGGAGGGGTCACAGGGTTAGAGAGTCACCACCCTGGGAGGGGTCAGAGGGTTAGAGAGTCACCACCCTCTGGGAGGGGTCACAGGGTTAGAGAGTCACCACCCTGGGAGGGGTCACAGGGTTAGAGAGTCACCACCCTGGGAGGGGTCACAGGGTTAGAGAGTCACCACCCTCTGGGAGGGGTCACAGGGTTAGAGAGTCACCACCCTGGGAGGGGTCACAGGGTTAGAGAGTCACCACCCTGGGGGGTCACAGGGTTAGAGAGTCACCACCCTGGGAGGGGTCACAGGGTTAGAGAGTCACCACCCTCTGGGAGGGGTCACAGGGTTAGAGAGTCACCACCCTCTGGGAGGGGTCACAGGGTACAGTGTGGTCCAGACTCCGGTGTTTCCCTGCAGAAGGTCTGGAGTACAGTAGTGTATAGTATAGTAGAGTACAGTGTAGTACAGTACAGTACACTAGAGTTAGGTATACCAGAGTACAGTACAGTTTAGTACAGTACAGTACAGTAGTGTATAGTAGAGTACAGTATAGCACAGTACACTAGAGTTAGGTATACTAGAGTACAGTACAGTTTAGTACAGTACAGTAGTGTAGTGTATAGTATAGTAGAGTACAGTATAGTACAGTACAGTACACTAGAGTTAGGTATACCAGAGTACAGTACAGTTTAGTACAGTAGTGTATAGTATAGTAGAGTACAGTATATTACACTAGTTAGGTATACTAGAGTACAGTACAGTGCACTAGACTCAGTAAGGTACGGTAGAATAGAGTTAAGATAATAAAGAACATTAAAGCAGAGTACAGTAGAATGGATTAGAGTACAGCAGTGTAAAGTATAGTATAGCATAGTAGTGTACAGTAGAGTAAAGAAGAGTACAGGAGTGTACATTAGAGTACAGTACAGTAGAGTACAGTACAGTAGGGTACAGTACAGTACAGTAGAGTACATTAGAGTACAGTACAGTAGAGTACAGTAGAGTACAGTAGAGTACAGTAGAGTACAGTAGAGTACAGTACAGTAGAGTACAGTACAGTACAGTAGAGTAGAGTACAGTAGAGTAGAGTACAGTAGAGTACAGTACAGTAGAGTACATTAGAGTACAGTAGAGTACAGTAGAGTTGTTACCTAGAGACAGGCTGAGGGCGGGGGCCAGCAGGACCCTCCTCCTCTGGGGGCGGGGCCCCGACAGGGCCAGGCTGGTGGGCGGGGCTGCAGCAGGAAGTGACACGTTTGAGAGGCGTGTGTCTGTGTTGTGTGTGTACTGTGTCTGTGTTGTGTGTGTACTGCGTTGTGTGTGTGTGTGTGTACTGTGTCTGTGTTGTGTGTACTGTGTCTGTGTTGTGTGTGTACTGTGTTGTGTGTGTGTGTACTGTGTCTGTGTTGTGTGTACTGTGTCTGTGTTGTGTGTGTACTGTGTTGTGTGTGTGTGTGTACCGTGTCTGTGTTGTGTGTGTGTGTGTGTGTGTGTCTGTGTTGTGTGTGTCTGTGTTGTGTGTGTCTGTGTTGTGTGTGTACTGTGTCTGTGTTGTGTGTGTGTGTCTGTGTTGTGTGTGTGTGTCTGTGTTGTGTGTACTGTGTCTGTGTTGTGTGTTCTGTGTTGTGTGTGTACTGTGTCTGTGTTGTGTGTGTGTGTCTGTGTTGTGTGTGTTCTGTGTCTGTGTTGTGTGTGTGTGTGTCTGTGTTGTGTGTGTCTGTGTTGTGTGTGCACTGTGTCTGTGTTGTGTGTGTGTGTCTGTGTTGTGTGTACTGTGTCTGTGTTGTGTGTTGTGTGTGTCTGTACTGTGTCTGTGTTGTGTGTGTGTGTGTGTGTCTGTGTTGTGTGTGTCTGTGTTGTGTGTGTGTGTGTGTGTGTGTGTGTGTGTGTGTGTGTGTGTGTGTGTGTACTGTGTCTGTGCTGTGTGCATACTGTGTTGTGTACTGTGTTGTGTGTGTCTGTACTGTGTGTATACTGTGTTGTGTGTGTGTGTGTGTGTGTACTGTGTTGTGTGTGTACTGTGTTGTGTGTGTGTGTGTGTACTGTGTCTGTGTTGTGTGTACTGTGTTGTGTGTGTGTGTGTGTGTGTACTGTGTCTGTGCTGTGTGTATACTGTGGTGTGTGTGTGTGTGTGTGTGTGTGTGTGTGTGTGTGTGTGTGTGTGTGTGTGTGTGTGTGTGTGTGTGTGTACTGTGTGTGTGTGTGTGTGTGTGTGTGTGTGTGTGTGTGTGTGTGTGTGTGTGTGTACTGTGTTGTGTGTGTGTGTGTACTGTGTTGTGTGTGTGTGTGTGTGTGTGTGTGTGTGTGTGTGTGTGTGTGTGTGTGTGTGTGTGTACTGTGTTGTGTGTGTGTGTGTGTGTGTGTGTGTGTGTGTGTGTGTACACTGTGTTGTGTGTGTGTGTGTGTGTGTGTGTGT
>NC_079433.1:1855274-1875274 GCF_026213295.1 Gadus chalcogrammus | reverse complement strand
GTCAACTCCTCATTCATATATTAGATTGTATATTTTAATACTTCTGGCATTATATACCTATGTGTGTATTGTGAAATTTATTTATTTCCATATATCTTTATTTTGTTTATCGCGTTACTTCATAAGGTGACGTGACGTGGCGCGATGGGCGTGGCCTCCGCGACGGACGGAATGTAAACAGCTAGCCTAGCATGTTAGCATGCCCCGTCACTCACTGGGGGCCGAACCCACAACCGAGCAGGAGCTAGCAGTCAGTATATGGATGTAAATCGGCAGAATCGCGGCTCCAGCAGTAAGTGAGAGTGGATGTGACGGACCTGGTGTCGGAGCGGACCAGTGAAGGTTTAACAGCTGACGGCTTGGTTAGCTGGGAGGCTAATGCTAGCTAGTGGAAGTTGTGGGGAAGAATGACAACACTCTTCATCCACTGACCGGAAGCCGCTACTATTGACCAGTCCATATATGGTGTAGATTTATCTATATTATAGAGATATATCTATAGAATAAGCAATTTCTCTAAGTGACTGACACTCTGTCTGCTGTGGACCATGAAGCCTGAATAAAACAGGTAATGATGCTGTCTGCCTGTAGGTCTATCTGTCTGTATGTGTCAACAGTAAAGTCATGGCTGAGTGACAGTACTAAACACATTATCTGCACACTATCACACACACTATACTACGATCCATACTACACACTATAATACAAACTACCGTCCACACTTCTACACAATAATAAACACTATACTACACATTAAATTACACACTACACTAGCATACACCCTAAACACTACACACAATAATACACACTGCACTACACTACACTCTTTAATACATACTGCACTACGAACTACACTATACTACACACTATACTACACTATTATGATGGGTTAGTGGTGTGCTGGGTTAGGGTTGGTGTTGTGGTGGGTTAGGGTTAGTGGTGTGATGGGTTGGTTAGTGACTGGTTAGTGGTGTGATGGGTGACTGTCCCGTTTTGTCAACAGAGTGTCAAAACCGCCGGCCCCGTGTCTCCTGGTGCCATGGAAACCGGAAGCCACGCCCCTCCCCTGGTCGGGGACAACCAACATGAAGACCCCGCCCACAACCTCACGCCAGACAAAGTCCTGAAACAGGAAGTGACACGCACGCCTGAAGTACTTCCTGTGGCCACTGAGTGTCCCGTCGCCACCGTGGAGGAAGATGAGCTCTCTGTTGAGGAGAGGCAGGACATAGGTGAGGACCTAGGTGAGGACCTAGGGGAGGACCCAGGGGAGGACCTAGGGGAGGACCTAGGTGAGGACCTAGGTGAGGACCTAGGGGAGGTAGTAGATGTTGAAGTTAATTTGTCTTTGGTTATTTATCGGGTGTGGGACCAAAGACACCTCTCAGCTCCTCACTTCTCTGCTCCTCACCTGTATGCTCCTTACCTGTCCTCCACTCCTCACCTGTCTGCTCCTTACCTGTCCTCCGCTCCTCACCTGTCTGCTCCTCACCTGTCCTCCACTCCTCACCTGTCTGCTCCTTACCTGTCCTCCGCTCCTCACCTGTATGCTCCTTACCTGTCTGCTCCTCACCTGTCTGCTCCACACCTGTCCTCCGCTCCTCACCTGTCCTCCGCTCCTCACCTGTCTGCTCCTCACCTGTCCGCTCCTCACCTGTCCGCTCCTCACCTGTCCTCTGCTCCTCACCTGTGGCTCCTCCCCTGACAGGTGGGTACCTGGATGTGAAGGAGAGCTCACCTGTGCTCACAGCAGGCGTGTCTCCGGAGCCGCGCCCCTCCAGCGCCTCGGCCTCCGTCTCCGTCCCCAGCCCGGAGCTGTCGGCGGGGAGCGAGGCCGCAGGAAAGTGCCTGGATGACGAGGCCCTGCCCCCCGCCCTATCCGCCCTGGCCCTGGGGGGGGCGGCGGCCTCCGCTGAGCGGCCCTGTCCACAGGGGGCCGACGCCCGCCCGGAGGCTGGCACCACAGGTGAGTTGGGGTCCATCGGTCTTACCGTTGGTCAAACGCGTGTTACCTGTATTAAGCACTGACTGAGTTGCGTTTGGTTGTAGTTCCCGGGTCGTCCACAGGGGGCGGCGGCGCGGCCATGCCGGCGTACTACCTGGTGAAGTGGATCACCTGGAAGGAGAAGAAGACTCCCATCATCACCCAGAGTGAGAACGGGCCCTGCCCCCTGCTGGCCATCATGAACACACTGTTCCTCCGCTGGAAGGTAACCAATACTACTAGTACTACTACTAATGCTACTAGTACTACTACTAATGATCCTAGTACTACTACTAGTAGTACTACTAATGATCCTAGTACTACTACTAGTATTACTGCCCCCTGCTGGCCATCATGAACACGCTGTTCCATCACTGGAAGGTAACTAATAGTACTCGTACTAGTACTAATACTACTAGAAAAAGTACTACTACGTAGAATGAGTACTACGAGTACTAGTTCTAGTACTTCTAGTGGAAGCTAAGAGTAAGTGGAATGTAGGAGTAATATATGATACAGACTCGAGGTCCAAATATAACACACAGTATACAGACAAACATAAATGTAATAAATACTAGTAGTAGTACTAATTAGAGATGTGTATTTATACTATACTAATGAGAGATGTGTATTTATACCAATACTAGTAGTAATACTAATTAGATATGTGTATTTATAATGGTACTATTAGTAATACTAATTAGAGATGGGTTTTTTCAGGCAAAACTTCCTCCTCAGACGGAAGTTATTACAACAGAGGACCTGATGGCTCACCTAGGTACACACACACACACACACACACACACACACACACACACACACACACACACACACACACTCTGTTGTTAATGTTGTGATGCTGTATGCTCTACAGGAGAGTGTGTGTTGTCAGTCACACCGAGAGAGAAGACGAACGCCATGGAGCTCAACTTCCAACAGGTACACACACACACACACACACACACACACACACACACACACACACACACACACACACACACACACACACACACACACACACACACACACACACACACACACACACACACACTAAAGGCTGCGTTGTGCTCCAGAACATGAGCGATGCGATGGCCGTGCTGCCCAAGCTGTCCACCGGCCTGGACGTCAACGTGGGCTTCAGCGGCGTCTCCCACTTCGAGTACACCCCCGAGTGCATCGTGTTCGACCTGCTGGACATACCGCTGTACCACGGCTGGCTGGTGGACCCCCAGGTACGCACGCACGCACAGACACACACATAGAGACACACACACAAACACAGGTATACACAGGCCCAGGCCCAGGCACAGGTACACACACACACGCATAGAGACACACACAGAAACACGCACACAGGTACACACACACACTCACACAGACACACACAGAAACACGGGCACACAGGTACGCACACACACACAGGTATACACACAGGTAAACACACGCGCACAAGTATGTTACTATCAAGTTTCAAACTATGCCATTGATTCTCAATGGGAATGAGACCTATTGACGTGTGTGTGTGTGTGTGTGTGTGTGTGTGTGTGTGTGTGTGTGTGTGTGTGTGTGTGTGTGTGTGTGTGTGTGTGTGTGTGTGTGTGTGTGTGTGTGTGTGTGTGTGTGTGTGTGTGTGTGTAGAGCCCAGAGGTTCTGGCTGCGGTGGGGAAGCTGAGCTACAACCAGCTGGTGGAGAAAATCATCGACTACAAACACTCTGAGGACAGCAGCAGAGTCAGTGAAGGTAGACCAGACACACACACACACACACACACACACACACACACACACACACACACACACATTAATATATATTTGAGCTGTCAAACGCGTTATTAACGGCGTTAACGCAAACCAATTTTAACAGCGTTAATTTTTTTAACGCGCGATTAACGCAAATTATTTTGTACACATTTTTTTATTTTATTTTTTGTGCTCAAAACAAAGAAGCAGTAGCCTGACTGCTATGTTCAAGGCATATCTTTGTATGTTCATCGTTTAATTGCACTATAGGCTTTTTTTTGTATCGTCCTGTTTTGATCAGTATATGCCAATGTTGTTATCAATAAAAAAACATTTGCACAAGGCAAGCCGATGCACTTCTCCATGTTGATAAGAGAATTAAAATGAGAACAATTAATGGGACAAAGAATTCAAGGGATATTTAGCATAGAATTTTTTTTTATGATTAATCGCGATTAATCGTGAGTTAACTATGGCATTAATGCGATTAATCGTGATTCAATATTTTAATCGCTTGACAGCCCTAATATATATATATATATATATATATATATATATATATATATATATATATATCCCTCCAAGCACTTCCGGGTCATCTCGTTAGGAAAGAAAATTTCCTATGCGAAAAAGAGAATTCATAGAGGCCCCTGGTGGCTGATACCTCCTCTCATACCTCCAGGCCTGTTGACTGATATCTCCAGGCCTGGTGACTGATATCTCCTCTCATACCTCCAGGCCTGGTGGCGGAGCAGTTCCTGGAGTCCACGGCCACCCAGCTGTCGTACCACGGCCTCTGTGAGCTCAGCTCCACCGTCCAGGAGGGCCAGCTGTCGGTCTTCTTCAGGAACAACCACTTCAGCACGCTCATCAAACACCAGGTACCTGTCTCACCCCCACCAGGTACCTGTCTCACCTCCACCAGGTACCTGTCTCACCCTAATCAAACACCAGGTACCTGTCTCACCCCCACCAGGTACCTGTCTCACCCCCTAATTAAACACCAGGTACCTGTCTCACCCCCACCAGGTACCTGTCTCACCCCCTAATCAAACACCAGGTACCTGTCTCACCCCCTAATTAAACACCAGGTACCTGTCTCACCCCCACTACCTGTCTCACCCCCTAATCAAACACCAGGTACCTGTCTCACCCCCTAATCAAACACCAGGTACCTGTCTCACCCCCTAATCAAACACCTGGTACCTCTCGACCCCTAATCAAACACCAGGTACCTGTCTCACCCCCTAATCAAACACCAGGTACCTGTCTCACCCCCTGATCAAACAACAGGTACCTGTCTCACCCCCTAATCAAACACCAGGTACCTGTCTCACCCCCTAATTAAACACCAGGTACCTGTCTCACCCCCACCAGGTACCTGTCTCACCCCCTAATCAAACACCAGGTACCTGTCTCACCCCCTAATCAAACACCAGGTACCTGTCTCACCCCCTAATCAAACACCTGGTACCTCTCACCCCCTAATCAAACACCAGGTACCTGTCTCACCCCCTGATCAAACACCAGGTACCTGTCTCACCCCCTAATCAAACACCAGGTACGTGTCTCACCCCCTAATTAAACACCAGGTACCTGTCTCACCCCCACCAGGTACCTGTCTCACCCTAATCAAACACCAGGTACCTGTCTCACCCCCTAATCAAACACCAGGTACCTGTCTCACCCCCTAATCAAACACCTGGTACCTCTCACCCCCTAATCAAACACCAGGTACCTGTCTCACCCCCTGATCAAACACCAGGTACCTGTCTCACCCCCTAATCAAACACCAGGTACGTGTCTCACCCCCTAATTAAACACCAGGTACCTGTCTCACCCCCACCAGGTACCTGTCTCACCCTAATCAAACACCAGGTACCTCTCACCCCCTGATCAAACACCAGGTATCTGACCCAGACTCCCCCTCCCATTCCGTCCCCCCCCTGTAGGGCCACCTGTACCTGCTGGTGACGGACCAGGGCTTCCTGGGGGAGGAGGGGCTGGTGTGGGAGTCGCTCCACAACGTCGAGGGGGACGGCAACTTCTGCGACGCCGACTTCAGGCTCTGCCACCCCCCCCAGAGGACCCCCCAGCCCCCCCTGCAGGACCAGAGACAGATAGACCAGGTAACACTCTGGACCAGGTAACACTCTGGACCAGGTAACACTCTGGACCAGGTAACACTCTGGACCAGGTAACACTATAGACCAGGTAACACTCTGGACCAGGTAACACTATAGACCAGGTAACACTTTGGACCAGGTAACACTTTGGACCAGGTAACACTATAGACCAGGTAATCTCTGGACCAGGTAACACTATAGACCAGGTAACACTCTGGACCATGTAACACTATAGACCAGGTAACACTTTGGACCAGGTAACACTTTGGACCAGGTAACACTATAGACCAGGTAACACTATAGACCAGGTAACACTAGACCAGGTAACACTAGACCAGGTAACACTTTAGACCAGGTAACACAAGACCTGGTAACACTTTAGACCAGGTAACACTCTGGACCAGGTAACACTACAGACCAGGTAACACTCTGGACCAGGTAACACTATAGACCAGGTACAACACCTGAGCAGCTACAGGCTAGTGTTAGCGAGCTAGCGGTGACTGATGGCTTAGCGACGGCAGCCCGGATGGTGTAGCGGTAGCGGCTAGCGGTAGCCTGACCCCGGGCTGTTCCTCCAGGACTACCTGGTGGCGGTGTCCTTGCAGCAGGCCCAGGGCGAGGCCCCCGGGGCCCTCAGCGACCTAGAGCTGGCCCAGCGCCTCCAGCAGGAGGAGTACCAGCAACAACAACAACAACAACAACTAGCTCCACAACAACCGCCGACCCCGCCCCCAGCCGCCGCCGCCGCTCCGCAGGCGCCCTCCCAGGTAACACAGCGATGGCTAGCTGGGTCAGCTAGCCGGGTCAGCTAACCGGGTCAGCCAGCCAGGTCAGCCAGCCGGGTCAGCCAGCCGGGTCAGCTAGCCGGGTCAGTTAGCCGGGTTCAGCTAGCCGGGTCAGTTAGCCGGTTCAGCTAGCCGGGTCAGTTAGCCGGGTCAGCTAGCCGGGGTCAGCCAGCCGGTTCAGCTAGCCGGGTCAGCCAGCCGGTTCAGCTAGCCGGTTCAGCTAGCTGGGTCAGCTAGCCGGGTCACCCAGCCGGGTCAGCTAACCAGGGGAGCTCAGCTTAGACTTGGGCGGTTAACTTTATTTCTACCTTTGATTGACTGCCCCCGAGGACTTGTTGATGTTGCCGGTAGGCTTTAGCCATGCTAAGGCACGCTAAGCTACGTGTGTGTGGTTGTGTGTCCAGGTCAGAGGTCAGGCGGCCGGGCAGCAGGGAGCCAGCAGCAGGAGGAGAGACCGAGATTCGGACTGCGTCCTCTTGTAGCCTTCATCATCGTCCTCATCATTCTCCACCCCCTGCTCAGTACAGCCAGAAGATGTTATGAAGGTCAATGTTATGGCGCCTTCTGCTCCTCTTGCTTCTCTCCCCTCTACCAGTTTAACCAGTGTCCCGTCGCTCTACCATTCACCAGTTTAACCAGTGTCATATCGCTCTACCATTCACCCGTTTAACCAGTGTCATATCGCTCTACCATTCACCCGTTTAACCAGTGTCATATCGCTCTACCATTCACCCGTTTAACCAGTCGCTCTACAATTCAGTTTAACTCGTCTGTTGTTTGGAATAAAGTTGTTCAATATCCACACAGTAGCCAATGTACTGCAAAACCATTGGTCGATCCCACAGTCCTCACGTGTTCACCCATTGGTCGATTCCAGTGCTCTCCCGGTTTGTTCTGTCAGATGATCCTTCGTGTCTTCTGTAAGTCGGCCTCCCAGGATAATAAACAACAAAAACAGTATTCAGTTGTAGCGTGTTTTGTGTTCTGAGGACCAAAAGGAAGACACGCTGCTAGGTGGAGCTCCACTCCGATTTAGAGGAACAGCACCACCTGGTCTAGGACAGCTCCGTCAGGTTCTAGTGGAACAGCTCCATCAGGAGCTAGAGGAACAGCTCCATCAGGTTCTAGAGGAACAGTGAACCGGGTTCTAGAGGAACAGCTCCATTAGGTTCTAGAGGAACAGCTCCACCAGGTTCTAGAGGAACAGCTCCATCAGGTTATAGAGGGACAGCTCCATCAGGTTATAGAGGGACAGCTCCATCAGGTTATAGAGGAACAGCTCCACCAGGTTCTAGAGGAACAGCTCCATCAGGTTATAGAGGAACAGCTCCATCAGGTTATAGAGGAACAGCTCCACCAGGTTCTAGAGGAACAGTGAACCGGGTTCTAGAGGAACAGCTCCATCAGGTTATAGAGGAACAGCTCCACCAGGTTCTAGAGGAACAGTGAACCGGGTTCTAGAGGAGCGGTGAACAGGGTTCTAGAGGAGGGGTGAACCGGGTTCTAGAGGAGCGGTGAACCGGGTTCTAGAGCAGCGGTGAACCGGGTTCTAGAGGAGCGGTGAACCGGGTTCTAGAGGAGCGGTGAACCGGGTTCTAGAGGAGGGGTGAACCGGGTTCTAGAGGAGCGGTGAACCGGGTTCTAGAGGAGCGGTGAACCGGGTTCTAGAGGAGCAGTGAACCGGGTTCTAGAGAAGCAGTGAACCGGGTTCTAGAGGAGCAGTGAACCGGGTTCTAGAGGAGCAGTGAACCGGGTTCTAGAGGGGCAGTGAACCGGGTTCTAGAGGGGCAGTGAACCGGGTTGTAGAGGAGCAGTGAACCGGGTTCTAGAGGAGCGGTGAACCGGGTTCTAGAGGTGCGGTGAACCGGGTTCTAGAGCAGCTCTGCTGTAGTCAAACCCACCTTGGATCGATCAGAGAGCCGTCTGCAGTTTGAAATGAAAGACGGATCATGTAAAAGGTTTTGTGTTTATTGGAGGTTCACAGCTCATGACTCTCTGGGTCTGATCCATGAAGAGGTCAGAGGTCATCAGATACCTGTACAGTACACATGGTATACATACAGAGGGTATTGTAGCATTACTGTAGTAGAACTCTTAGTATTTATACAGCGGGTGTAGTATTACTGTAGTATTACTGTAGGAGAACTCTTTACATGGTACCTCAACGGTTCTGATTGGTTCTAGTAGATCTCAGGAATGTATCTTATCGGCCAATCAGAGCACAGGTCAAACTGTAGGTTGAAATGATCAGTCATTCATAGATTAATCATTAAAGGTTTTTTCACATGTGCAGTCACCACAGATCAGAGGCCATTTTGGCTAAACTCAACTCTTGATTCAAGATTTTTCTGATGGTTAGTAAAGTTACAATGTGAAGAGCTAGGCGTAACGTAGCGTAGCATAGCGTAGCTTCCTTCACATCAACACAGTAGCATTTAAAACACGGGCTAACCAGGGGGGCTAACCAGGGAGGCTAATCAGGGGGCTAACAACGGAGGCTAACCAGGATGGCTAACCAGTGGGGCTAACCAGGATGGCTAACCACAAGGCTAACCACAAGGCTAACCAGGAGGGCTAACCAGTTGGCTAACCAGGATGGCTAACCACAAGGCTAAGCACGAGGCTAACCAGGGGGTTAACCAGGAGGCTAACCAGGGGGGCTAACCAGGGGGTTAACCAGGAGGCTAACCAGGGGGGCTATCCAGGGGGGCTAACCAGGAGGCTAACCAGGGGGCTAAACAGGGGGCTAAACAGGGGGCTAACCAGAGGGGCTAACCAGGGGGCTAACCACGAGGCTAACCGGGGGGCTAACCAGGGGGGCTAACCAGGGGGCTAACCACGAGGCTAACCAGAGGGGCTAACCACGAGGCTAACCAGAGGGGCTAACCAGGGGGCTAACCGGGGGGCTAACCGGGGGGCTAACCACGAGGCTAACCGGGGGGGCTAACCGGGGGGCTAACCGGGGGGCTAACCACGAGGCTAACCGGGGGGGCTAACCGGGGGGCTAACCGGGGGGCTAACCACGAGGCTAACCGGGGGGGCTAACCGGGGGGCTAACCGGGGGGCTAACCACGAGGCTAACCGGGGGGGCTAACCGGGGCCCACCATCTTGTCTCTGGTCTCCTGAGCCGGCGGCCGGTTGGTTGTGAGGAACAGATTCCAGGCGCCGTCCCTTTAGGGGTCCTCCTGGGCTGTGATTGGCCCTCCCGGGTCACATGATGCCGTTGGTGAGGTACTGGAAGCCGTCGTAGAGCCGGGTGGTGACGGAGCGCAGCGAGGCCTCCACCATCCGCTCCACCTGCAGCTGCAGCTGCTCCTCCGTCAGCGACAGGAGGAAGCGCTCCTTCAGCCCCCGCAGGGACCCGGGGCCCTGGAGGCAGGGGAGGGGGGAGCCTGGGGGAGGGGGGGGGGGGGGGAGAGGGGGAGGGGGAGGAGGAGGAAGAGGAGGGGGGGGGGGGAGGAGGAGGAGGAGGAGGGGGGGGGGAGGAGGAGGAGGAGGGGGGGGGAGGAGGAGGAGGAGGAGGAGGAGGAGGGGGGGGGGGAAGAGGAGGAGGAGGAGGAGGAGGGGGGGGGGGGGGGGAAGAGGAGGAGGAGGAGGGGGGGGGGGGGGGAGAGGAGGAGGAGAGGGGGAGGAGGAGGAGGGGAGGGAGGGGGGAGGGGGAGGGGAGGGAGGGGGGGGAGGAGGAGGAGGTGAGGTTAGGTGTAGGTAGTTGGATGGAGGTGGTTGGGTGTTGGTAGGGTGGAGGTAGTGGGTGGAGGTGGTTGGTTGGAGGTGGTGGTGGAGGGTGAAGGTGAAGGTGGAGGTGGAGGGTGAAGGTGTTTGGTTGGAGGTGTAGGGTGGAGGTGGTTGGTTTGAGGTGGAGGTGGAGGGTGGAGATTAGGGGTGCAACGGATCACAAAGCTCACGGTTCGGATCGGGTCACGGTTTCTGAGTCACGGGTCGGATCATTTTCGGATCAACAACAACAATGAAGATAACAAGACAAATGGGACTTTAAATAAAATCTTCAAATGTTTAAAATAAAGTGAAAAATTTGGTAATAATATTAAAAAAATTGCAATCTGAGGCATTATTCCTTCTTTTTAACATGGATAGTAAATAATCCCTAACCCGGGATATACAATTCAGGATGTCTGCCTTGCCTGGGGAGAGTCTGGAGTCTACGCTCTCCCAAGGCAATGCAGACATCCTCATCTTCTTTAGTTTCATCAAGTACGGTAGCGAAACACAGTTTCTGTCGTGTTTAATTTGGCCTTTTGTAAATCCATTGATTTCGGTTGAAGACTCATTGCTCATTGCAAGGGGGGTTGGTTGTAGTCTTTTCTCTCGGTTCCAGCCCTACTGCTGATACGGAGAACCGAGCGAAAAGACTACAACCAAACAAACATTCCCGGTTCCGGTTTCTGTTTCAATGGGATTTACGGAACGCCAAATATAACACGACAGAAACTGTATTTCCACGATACTTGATGATGTTGTAAATACCAGAATTGTCCTCTAAACATCCATCACGTCAACGCACAACGTTTTTTTTTTTATCAGCCGACCCGCGTCTCACTTTCACTTCACTGGAGGTATGGTGGAGGGGGTAGGGTGGAGGTGTTGGGTGGAGGTGTTGGGTGGAGGTGTTGGGTGGAGGTGGTGGGTGGAGGTATTGGGTGGAGGTGGTGGGTGGAGGTGTTGGGTGGAGGGGGTAGGGTGGAGGTGGTGGGTGGAGGTGTTGGGTGGAGGTGGTGGGTGGAGGTGTTGGGTGGAGGTGGTGGGTGGAGGTACCTTGCTGCATGATCTCCACGATGTTGAGGATCTTGTCCATGTGCTTCCGGGCGGCCAGCAGACCCTGGAGCAGCAGCACCTTGTAGTACACAAACATGTCCCCCAAGGCCCCGCCCATCACCTGCAACACAACAGACACACAACTCAACACACCGCACTGCAACACAACAGACACACAACTCAACACAACGCACTGCAACACAACAGACACACAACTCAACACAACGCACTGCAACACAACAGACACACAACTCAACACAACGCACTGCAACACAACAGACACACAACTCAACACACCGCACTGCAACACAACAGACACACAACTCAACACACCGCCCATCACCTGCAACACAACAGACACACAACTCAACACACCGCACTGCAACACAACAGACACACAACTCAACACAACGCACTGCAACACAACAGACACACAACTCAACACACCGCCCATCACCTGCAACACAACAGACACACAACTCAACACACCGCACTGCAACACAACAGACACACAACTCAACACAGCGCACCTGCAACACAACAGACCCACAACTCAACACAACGCACTGCAACACAACAGACCCACAACTCAACACAACGCACTGCAACACAACAGACACACAACTCAACACAACGCACTGCAACACAACAGACACACAACTCAACACACCGCACTGCAACACAACAGACACACAACTCAACACAACGCACTGCAACACAACAGACACACAACTCAACACACCGCCCATCACCTGCAACACAACAGACACACAACTCAACACACCGCACTGCAACACAACAGACACACAACTCAACACACCGCACTGCAACACAACAGACACACAACTCAACACACCGCCCATCACCTGCAACACAACAGACACACAACTCAACACACCGCACTGCAACACAACAGACACACAACTCAACACACCGCACTGCAACACAACAGACACACAACTCAACACACCGCCCATCACCTGCAACACAACAGACACACAACTCAACACACCGCACTGCAACACAACAGACACACAACTCAACACACCGCACTGCAACACAACAGACACACAACTCAACACACCGCACTGCAACACAACAGACACACAACTCAACACAGCGCACCTGCAACACAACAGACCCACAACTCAACACAACGCACTGCAACACAACAGACCCACAACTCAACACAACGCACTGCAACACAACAGACACACAACTCAACACAACGCACTGCAACACAACAGACACACAACTCAACACAACGCACTGCAACACAACAGACACACAACTCAACACACCGCACTGCAACACAACAGACACACAACTCAACACACCGCACTGCAACACAACAGACACACAACTCAACACACCGCCCATCACCTGCAACACAACAGACACACAACTCAACACACCGCCCATCACCTGCAACACAACAGACACACAACTCAACACACCGCACTGCAACACAACAGACACACAACTCAACACACCGCACTGCAACACAACAGACACACAACTCAACACAGCGCACCTGCAACACAACAGACCCACAACTCAACACAACGCACTGCAACACAACAGACACACAACTCAACACAACGCACTGCAACACAACAGACACACAACTCAACACACCGCCCATCACCTGCAACACAACAGACACACAACTCAACACAACGCCCATCACCTGCAACACAACAGACACACAACTCAACACAACGCCCATCACCTGCAACACAACAGACACAGGTGTCGGTGGTGTAAGCGTATCTGTGGGCGGTGTAGGTGGTGTAAGCATGTCTGTGGGCGGTGTAGGTGGTGTAAGCGTGTCTGTGGGCGGTGTAGGTGGTGTAAGCGTGTCTGTGGGCGGTGTAGGTGGTGTAAGCGTGTCTGTGGGCGGTGTAGGTGGTGTAAGCGTGTCTGTGGGCGGTGTAGGTGGTGTAAGCGTGTCTGTGGGTGGAGGTGACTCACGTCTACGAACTCGGCGGTGAGCTTGAAGGCGGACGTCTCGAAGCCGAGGTTCCGCGGCGACGAGGACAGGATGAAGCCGAAGTCGATGTGGATGAGGTGACCCTCAGAGTCCAGCAGGATGTTCCCATTGTGTCTGGGGAGGAGGAGGAGAGAGGAGGAGAGGAGAGGAGAGGAGAGGAGAGGAGAGAGGAGAGAGGAGAGAGGAGGAGAGGAGAGGAGAGGAGAGGAGAGGAGAGGAGAGGAGAGAGGAGGAGAGGAGAGGAGAGGAGAGTAGGAAAGGAGAGGAGAGAGGAGGTGAGGAGAGGAGAGGAGGAGAGGAGAGGAGAGGAGAGGAGAGGAGGAGAGGAGAGGAGAGGAGAGAGGAGGAGAGGAGAGAGGAGAGGAGGAGAGGAGAGGAGAGGAGAGTAGGAGAGGAGAGGAGAGAGGAGGTGAGGAGAGGAGAGGAGGAGAGGAGAGGAGAGGAGGAGAGGAGAGGAGAGGAGAGGAGAGGAGAGGAGAGGAGAGGAGAGGAGAGAGGAGAGGAGAGGAGAGGAGAGGAGTGAGGAGAGAGGAGAGGAGAGGAGGAGGGGAGGAGAGGGTAGGAGAGGGGAGGAGGAGGAGAGGAAAGGAGATGAAGGGAGAAGAGAGGAGAGGAGAGGAGAGGAGGTGTGAGGGGAGGTGTGAGGATGTGTGAGGAGGAGGTGTGAGGAGGTGTGAGGAGGAGGTGTGAGGAGGTGTGAGGAGGAGGAGAGGAGAGAGGGGAGGAGGTGTGAGGAGGACAGAGGAGGTGTGAGGAGGTGAGGGGAGGTGTGAGGAGGTGAGGGGAGGTGTGAGGAGGAGAGGGGAGCAGCAGTACCGGTCCTTGACCTGCAGCAGGTAGCACAGCAGGCTGTAGGCAGCACAGCTGTACACAAAGTTCCTCTGGGCGGACAGGAAGCCCTCGCTGGACGAGGAGCCGTGCTCCTGCAGGAAGTAGTCCAGCAGGGACAGCTGGCTCTGCTTCTTCACCTGCACACAACACACACCATTAGACACACACTATAAACACAAACACACACACACACACACCAGAGATGGAAATTTACTTTTTTGCCCACCAGCAACTGTGGCAGGTAGATTTAAAAAGCTACCAGCCACTCATCTTTTTCTCCAGCCACTTTTTATACGCTATATATTTTTTTAATATATGCGTACATTTTAAACAATATAATAGTAACAATAGATAACAAAAAGTGTTTTTCATACACATTCATTTTTTCCATCAGAAGTGATTTTTACTGTAAGTAGGTTCTACCAAGGAACTGAGTTGAAAACCTTAATAAAACAACGTGCATGGCATCATAACATGTTATTTACATGTGACTATGTGTCCACAGACCTGGTAACTAACGTATGATAGTAAGCATTATTGGCCCCTAACACTAATATTCAGAAAAAACCCTGCCTCAAAAGGCTATTGGCTCCAATTCCAGGGGTTCTATCATACCACAGTCCGTCTGTCTGTCTGTCTCTGGTAAAGTGACACTGCGTTCACCAGGGGTTCTGTCTGTCTGTCTGTCTGTCTGTCTGTCTGTCTGTCTGTCTGTCTGTCTGTCTGTCTGTCTGTCTGTCTGTCTGTCTGTCTGTCTGTCTGCCTGCCTGCCTGCCTGTCTGCCTGTCTGCCTGTCTGCCTGCCTGCCTGCCTGTCTGTCTGTCTGTCTGTCTGTCTGTCTGTCTGTCTGTACCTGGTGCAGGGACACTGCGTTCACCAGGGGTTCTGTCTGTCTGTCTGTCTGTCTGTCTGCCTGCCTGCCTGTCTGCCTGTCTGCCTGTCTGTACCTGGTGCAGGGACACTGCGTTCACCAGGGGTTCTGTCTGTCTGTCTGTCTGTCTGCCTGCCTGCCTGTCTGCCTGCCTGTCTGCCTGTCTGTCTGTCTGTCTGCCTGTACCTGGTGCAGGGACACTGCGTTCACCAGGGGTTCTATCATGCCGCTGTCTGATGACATCACCAGGATCTTGTAGGGCTTCACCCAGAGAGGGACGCGCTCCAGGGCCCAGATACTCTGAGGAGGACAAACGCATACAGATACATCAATAGATATACACATACATACAGTTACACTGAGGACACAAGAGCCGTGTTAGGACTAGTGAACAGAGCACTAGTGAACAGAGCACTAGTACCTGAGTGAGGACTAGTGAACCCTTAGCTGGGTGAGCACTAGTGAGCAGAGCACTAGTACCTGTAGCTGGGTGAGGACTAGTAAACAGAGCACTAGTACCTGTAGCTGGGTGAGGACTAGTAAACAGAGCACTGTACCTGGAGCTTGGTGAGGACTAGTGAGCAGAGCACTAGTACCTGTAGCTGGGTGAGGACTAGTAAACAGAGCACTAGTACCTGGAGCTGGGTGAGGACTAGTGAGCAGAGCACTAGTACCTGTAGCTGAGTTAGGACTAGTGAACAGAGCACTAGTACCTGTAGCTGGGTGAGGACTAGTGAACAGAGCACTAGTGAGCAGAGCACTAGTACCTGTAGCTGGGTGAGGACTAGTGAGCAGAGCACTAGTACCTGTAGCTGGGTGAGGAGTAGTGAACAGGGCACTAGTACCTGTAGCTGGGTGAGGACCTGTGAGGCCACTAGTTCCTGTCGGAGGTCGTCTCCACACTTGACGATGACAGAGAGCAGGCGCCAGGTGGGGAGCGACCCGTAGGGAGAGGACTCTCTGATCCTCCTGCAGACAGACAGGTAGGTAGCTCGTTAGACAGACAGACAGGTAGGTAGCTCGTTAGACAGACAGACAGGTAGGTAGCTCGTTAGACAAACAGACAGGTAGGTAGTTCGTTAGACAGACAGACAGGTAGGTAGCTCGTTAGACAGACAGACAGGTAGGTAGCTCGTTAGACAGACAGACAGGTAGGTAGCTCGTTAGACAGACAGACAGGTAGGTAGCTCGCTAGACAGACAGACAGGTCGGTAGTTCGTTAGACAGACAGACAGGTAGGTAGCTCGTTAGACAGACAGACAGGTAGGTAGCTCGTTAGACAGACAGACAGGTAGGTAGCTTGTTAGACAGACAGACAGGTAGGTAGCTCGTTAGACAGACAGACAGGTAGGTAGCTCGTTAGACAGACAGATTGTGTAGGGAGGGAGACAGACAGACAGGCAGACAGTTACACAATACACATTATGGGATGTATTATGTGTTATGGGATGTATTAGAGGGTGTGTATTATTGGATGCATCTGAGGGTGTATTATGGGATGTATATGTGTGTGCATTATGGGATGTATTGTATATTATGGGATGTATATGAAGGTGGGTATTATGGGATGTATTGTATATTATGGGATGTATACGAGGGTGGGTATTATGGGATGGATTGTATATTATGGGATGTATATGAGGGTGGGTATTCTTGGATGGATTTTATATTATAGGATGTACCTGAGGGTGTGTATTATGGGATGTACTATATATTATGGGATGTATATGAGGGTGTGTATTATGGATATATTGTATATTATGGGATGTATATGAGGGTCTGTATTATGGGATGTATTGTATATTATGGGATGTAGATTAGGGTGTCTATTGTGGGATGTATATGAGGGTGTATATTATGGGATGTATACGAGTGTATATTATGGGATGTCACCTGACTTTCTCGGCCCAGGGCTCCTTCAGCGCGAGGGCCGAGGGGTCCTCAGGGTCTCTCCTGAAGGAGGAGGGGGGGCGGGCCAGACTCTCTGAGAGACGGCGCCTACACACACACACACACACACACACACACACACACACTGAGTCCTAGAGTTCTCTATAGGGGTGTGTAGTAGGGCTGTAACGATACGTGTATCGAAACCGAAATCGTGACACTCAAAGCCACAAACCTGTCTCGCTTATGAGAAGGCAGAATCGCGACACACACATTGTCAGATTGAAATGTGCTAATCTGTCTAAATAATAGTCTGCTGACAGCGCTCCTCTTATCGACGCCGTAAGTCTGCGACGAGATGCCCTCTCTGTGATCACAGCTCTCCGTGGCTACGGAGGATTGCATTTCTCCACCGCCGTCAAAGTCCTCATATGCGATATGAACGACATTTATCCAGAGTGGCTCAAGCGCGAAAAAATAGCCTGTGTGATCCTGTCTCTAGTGTCTTGTGCTTAGAACGGCAGTTTGTCTGCTTATAGGTCGGAATGAAGCGGCCACCGATTATTGACAGGATGGGTACTTTATTCTACCGGACTCGTTCGCTTCTTCACTAGACACACGCGCTACCGCTCGCTCTCCTCGCTCGTCCACTCACTCGCTGACGTCACTCACACACACACATACATACACTGCCATTCTCGCAAACACACATACGCTACTCGTAATGTTAGATGTTCATGTTTTTTCCCATCTATTGAATGTTAGGCTATTAAACATGTTGCATTCTATACGGCCTGATTATGTCATTATTTAAGCTACATAGCCTAATAAGAAGCGCGAATAGGATATTTGACTAAACAACCAAACTAGTTGAGGGTTTTTGCCTACCTGCAAGCATCCTCCAACTGCAATCTTTGGTTATTTATTTATTAATATAACTATACTTTTAATAGTATTCTTTCCGTTTAAATTTGTTCAGTGTTCCAAATTATTTGTTATTAAATGGTACATTAAGTTAATTGTTATATAAGTGTTGTTGAAATAAAATGCTTTTTAAATTTAAAAAAATCGTGGGATGTATCGAACCGTGGGTCAAAAATCGTGATACAAACCGAATCGTGAGTTGGTGTATCGTTACAGCTCTAGTGTGTAGGTACATATGGTTACACGTGGTTCTAGGGGGTACAGATGGTTCTAGGGGGGTACAGATGAGATGTCTCTAGGGGGGTACAGATGTCTCTAGGGGGGTACAGATGGCTCTAGGGGGGTACAGATGGTTCTAGGGGGGTACAGATGGTTCTAGGGGGTACAGATGGCTCTAGGGGGTACAGATGGCTCTAGGGGGTACAGATGGCTCTAGGGGGTACAGATGGCTCTAGGGGGGTACAGATGGCTCTAGGGGGTACAGATGGCTCTAGGGGGTACAGATGGCTCTAGGGGGTACAGATGGCTCTAGGGGGTACAGATGGTTCTAGGGGGGTACAGATGGCTCTAGGGGGGGTACAGATGGCTCTAGGGGGTACAGATGGTTCTAGGGGGTACAGATGTCTCTAGGGGGGTACAGATGGCTCTAGGGGGTACAGATGGCTCTAGGGGGTACAGATGGTTCTAGGGGGTACAGATGGCTCTAGGGGGTACAGATGGTTCTAGGGGATACAGATGGCTCTAGGGGGTACAGATGGCTCTAGGGGGTACAGATGGCTCTAGGGGGTACAGATGGCTCTAGGGGGTACAGATGGCTCTAGGGGGTACAGATGGCTCTAGGGGGGTACAGATGGCTCTAGGGGGTACAGATGGCTCTAGGGGGTACAGATGGCTCTAGGGGGGTACAGATGGCTCTAGGGGGGTACAGATGGCTCTAGGGGGTACAGATGGTTCTAGGGGGTACAGATGTCTCTAGGGGGGTACAGATGGCTCTAGGGGGTACAGATGGTTCTAGGGGGTACAGATGGCTCTAGGGGGTACAGATGGTTCTAGGGGATACAGATGGCTCTAGGGGGTACAGATGGCTCTAGGGGGTACAGATGGCTCTAGGGGGTACAGATGGCTCTAGGGGGTACAGATGGCTCTAGGGGGGTACAGATGGCTCTAGGGGGTACAGATGGCTCTAGGGGGTACAGATGGCTCTAGGGGGGTACAGGTGGTTCTAGGGGGGTACAGATGGCTCTAGGGGGGTACAGATGTCTCTAGGGGGGTACAGGTGGTTCTAGGGGGTACAGATGGCTCTAGGGGGTACAGATGGCTCTAGGGGGGTACAGATGGCTCTAGGGGGTACAGATGGCTCTAGGGGGGTACAGATGGCTCTAGGGGGGTACAGGTGGTTCTAGGGGGGTACAGGTGGTTCTAGGGGGTACAGATGGCTCTAGGGGGTACAGATGGCTCTAGGGGGGTACAGATGGCTCTAGGGGGGTACAGATGGCTCTAGGGGGTACAGATGGTTCTAGGGGGTACAGATGGCTCTAGGGGGTACAGATGGTTCTAGGGGGTACAGATGGCTCTAGGGGGTACAGATGGCTCTAGGGGGGGTACAGATGGCTCTAGGGGGTACAGATGGTTCTAGGGGGGTACAGGTGGTTCTAGGGGGGTACAGATGGCTCTAGGGGGGTACAGATGGCTCTAGGGGTACAGATGGTTCTAGGGGGTACAGATGGCTCTAGGGGGGTACAGATGGTTCTAGGGGGTACAGATGGCTCTAGGGGGTACAGATAGCTCTAGGGGGTACAGATGGCTCTAGGGGGTACAGATGGCTCTAGGGGGTACAGATGGTTCTAGGTACCTGATGTCTCCGGCCGCGATGTAGACCGGTTCCGCGTTCTCCGTGCTGCTGTCCACAGAGAACTGGCTGGTGAGGTCATCACTACTGCCGCCCTGCACGCACACACACACACACACACACTGTTAGAGGCTGGTTAAAGGGGGGTTCTAGAGGTCCTGGGGGGGGGTCCTCACCTCCACCCTCAGCTGGCCCAGGTCGTCGGTGGCCCAGGCCTCGTCATCGTCGTC